>NC_056748.1:829441080-829673580 GCF_019279795.1 Protopterus annectens | reverse complement strand
ATGGAATGCATCATAACTAATCTAATTAATTATGATGTCAAAAATCTTACCAGACATAATCCCTACCAGTCTGACTTTGTCAAGGGTAGACCCTGGCTAATGAATCTTGCAAACATCTTTGGTAGGATTACTCAGTCTATAGATTGTGGACAAGCTGTCCACACAGAGTGCCTTCACTTTGCCAAGTAAACTGATATCATACAGCATGCAAATAGAATAAGCAAGTTGAAGGAGCTCCAAATTGACGCATATCAGATTAGGTGGATTGCCAACTGGCTTAGAGACAAGACTCCCAGAATTAGAGTTGGGGTGCATCCTCTGAGAACACTAAGGTTTCCAGTGGGCTTCTGCAAGGATCTGAGCTGGAAATCATGCAATTCATCATCTACTTCTCAAATCTCCACTCATTAAATGAGGACCTTTGGTTAACAAATTTCACATATGATTGTAAGCTGGGAGCCATTGCCAAGTTACCCTCTGACATAATGCACTCAGGAAAGAGCTAACACTTCTTAATAGCTGGCGCACTAAATATCAGTTCAATTTCAACTCCATAAAGCACAACATTGCAGCATTTAACAAGCTCCCCATAACTCCAGCCTACAGCAGAGGTAAACCACCACTTAAAAATGCAAAGGGCATGAAAACATGGGCACTTAGGTGGACAGCCCCTTAGGTTTGGCCATCATGTTTCCATGGTTAGGAAATCCTTTTGCCTTGCACAGCTTATAGCAAAAGGTATTTCTACCTGATCAAAGAAGTCCTCACATGCTTCCAGTATGCAGACTCATACCTAAGCAGCTGAATCCCCTACTCCAGTTCCAAGGTTTGAAATGGAAACAGTTTTCAAAGTATCTTCCACTATAAAACAGTTTTGGGATCAATGAGAAGCATATTGAAGGTGGATATATGAAAAAAAGACAAAAACAAACAAACAAAAAAAGAGTAAATATCAAGAAAATAGTGACCCAGCAGCAAAGAAGCATACTATCTGGTGTCCCCTGTCAGTCACAATGTCCAGTAATGTGGAGGTGGATGAAAATAGACAATCTAATCAAGCCTTTCTACATTTAATATTAAAAGAAACCACAGAAGCCACTAAGGTAAACAAGATTATATGGGCAAAATGATTATGGGCATATGGATACAGAGAATATGAATCACCAATCTGAAGTAGTTTTGTTGAACACAGATTAATGAAGATGGAAGACTGAGCAAGGTATAAAAACCTGTGCTTCATAGGGTGTCAGAGATGCTCATATCAGGAGAATTACTTTCAGTTCATACAGCAGCAGTAGTCCATGTAGACCAGTATCCCCTAGAGAAGATTAAGATACATAAGACACACACATCACCATGGAGGACCTGATCTGTCAATTAAAATTCCCTCATGCTGTTATTGTCTGTCTGGAAACCTTTAACTCAGGGAAGAAATACTTGTGATGAACTAGAAATTGGGCATTGTATTAAAGCTAGGTCATGTGCCTTCATTGAAGGTTGTGCGTCAGGGCTGGTAACCCGGTACGTAAAAATCCACTACCAATCATTAGCGGACCGGAGTTCCGCTGTGGCGACCCCTAACCCGGAAAAGCCGAAAGACACAAACATTAAAGTTAGGTCATAGCAGGATCTTTGTAGATCATGATTTCTACCTATACAATCTTACATCACAATTTTTGTCAGTAATCTGTGCCTGTAAGGTAAGGAGCATTAGGTGTCACTTGATACAAGCAGTAATTTGCAAAATTATGTTATAGTCTGGGCAAAAATCATATACTGATCAACAAGCAGCCCTGCAGGCAAGTCACGGAAGCAAAATACTGATTCTCTTCACACCTTCATTGACCAAGGAAGCAGAGCACAGCAGGCAAGAAGAACCCAGCCAGTCCCAAAAAGTAATTCTTTCTCTTTACTTGTCAACAAGTATTGAAAGAAAAAGCACAAATTATACATGAGAAGTAATTTAAGGCAAAGAATAAACAATGAACCTGAGAGTGTACCAAGGTTTGATATTGCCAGTTTGGTGCTCTCATCTTTTGTTGATAAATCAGGTACTTCTAACTTTATACAACTAGGAAACAACGTCACAAACTTAACTAGTTGACTGTTGGGCAACAAAATTAGACAAGATAGTATTATCTCTCTCTCTCTCTCTTTCTCTCCACACACACACACACACACACACACACACACACACACACACACACACCCACACACACACATCTCTTAAACACACACACACACACACACACACACACACACACACACACACCTATACAGCCTACTTTGACCTGGCCAAGTCTTTGATACAATTCCCCCATTCCTGTATCACTGATAAACTCTCCAAACTAGACATCAGTCTGTATAGCACTAGGTGGATTGTAAATTGGCTCATGGACAGGACCCACAGAGTGAAAGTTGAGGACTCCAAGTCAGACTGTCAGACAGTCACGAGTGAAGTCCCACAGGGCTCGGTCCTTGCCCCCCTCCTGTTTGGCATCTACTTCTTAGAAGTCCAGGCCAACACAGAGGGACTCTGGCTGACCAAGTTCGCTGAGGGCTGCAAGCTAGGAGTTGTTATCAACTCCCCAAGTGATGCAGATATCCTACAAAAGGGCCTCTCTGAGACCAAAGACTGGTGCTGGAACCATAGCCATAAGCTTAATGCCAAAAAACTCTTTATCATTCCCTTTGGTAAAAACTCAGCTTCCATGAACTACCACACAGACCAGACACCTGCAACAGCTGGAGAGGCCACAAAAGTACCTCACAAAAAGGATCCAGGGCCACAAAAACATGTCCTACATGGACAGACTCAAGAAACTTCAGCTGTTCTCAGTCTCTTATCATCTACTTAGAGGTGACCTCTGCTTGACTTACAAGGCCATGTCCGACCCAGCCCTACTTGAAATGCTACACCCAAAGAAATCCCAATCCCCTCATGCCACACGCTCCAGAGATCACAGCCTCATTACCACAATCAACAGAACATGCTGGAGGGACAGGTTCATCTCCCAAAGGCTGCCCATAGTCTGGAATAAGCCTCCCATTCATGTCAAGCAGAGCCCCTCGCTGGCCCTCTTCAAGAGAAATCTTGATGAGAGTATTGGTAACAGAAAGTTTACCCCAGGGATCACTCCAGTTGCCCTACTGGACAGAGACACTGTGAACTAACTTCAGGTGGCATGGTGCCAGAGCAAAGTTTTGGGGCTAGGCTTGTTAAGGCTCCAGGGCAATTAGCCTAGTACACACTATGAGCAAACTTCTATTTATGTAAAGATTTATATAAATGCATACATACATAGAAAAACATACAATCCATGTTTGATTAACATTAATTAAAAAAATAAGATGTTTTAAGAACTGGGAATCGCTACTGTTTGATTAACATTAATTAAAAAAATAAGATGCTTTAAGAACTAGGAATCAACTGATGAGCTACTAGAAGCCAGGTACTACAAAATCAGAAGGTTAGGAAAACTCCAAGTTTCACCATTGTATGTGTGTGTGGCTGTGTTTTGGGATGTGTGTGCAGCTACGTGTGCAATATTAGTGTAGTGTATTCTGTGTGTTTCTGTGTACCATTTGTGTGTGTGTTCCAAGTACCTGTCCTCAGCAAGATGTACTGTATCCCAATTTAAACATTTTTTTTCTTTGTTAGCAAGAAACCATCTAGCAGCAAGCACCATTTATTTATTTAGTTTATTTACTGTGGTAGTACACTGATCACAATAGACCATCTGAAGTCACAACTCTATTAAAAACACTGACCATCTTACAAAAACCCTACATTTACTTCAAATAGTACAATTAAACTTGTGTAATAACAGGCCTTTTATTTAAAAACACACCCACACCGAAAACAAAACATATAACATTCTACATACTTTACAGTCTCCAACGCAGAGATGACTAACAACTGCAATGCATACTCTGTTTGGCTACCAAAGTGAAAACAAGACAGCTCCTGAAAGCAGACTTAGGGATACAAGGCAGTTTCTCATATAAAGCTAGATGAAAACAAAGCTGCTAGAGAACTCTCGATTATCTCATCTCAGATGAGTCATCTGGGGCAGAACAGGTAAATAAACCAAGTCACCTGTTAAAAAAAAACATCCCATCCTCCCTTTCCGAGCTCCAGGCACCTGTAAAGCCACAGTTACATGAATAATTTTCCATGCTACTCACTTCCACACTCGTCCACAGTCCGAACGTTCTCCAGAATTCAAATTCCCAGTAGGCACAAAGGACGAAGAGAGACACAGAAGACGAAAACAGGTCGCAAACACCTGCTGCGTCTGTGCGACTGGACGGGATGCAAAGGGCATTCTTAAAGAGGAATGCCCTTTTAAAAAAAAACTTTTTTTCTTAAGTTAAAATTTCTTGGCCAGCAGGTTCCATGGGGGTGCAAGTACACCTCCTTGCACCTGCCTGTGGGCGCCCTTGCCCAAATGCACTACCATAGTTAAAATTAAGATACAATATGACTTTAAATTACATACAAAATTATAATACCAAACACTCCCCAAATGTCTCTCCTCTATGTAAGTGACACTTACAACCTACCATGACTGATTAATAGTCCTCCAGTACAAACCCACACACATAAAAAGTACAGTTTTGTACCTACCATAAATGTAGATGTCCGATAGATATGCAACTGCAGTCATAACATATGGGTTGTCCTGCCTCAGGCAGCCCTCGGTCGGCCGGATTCCAAAGTCTGGGTCCGACGTCGGCTGATATTGCATTTCTCTCCGACGTCAGAGTGGCTGGAGTACATAAGCATCAGCCGACGCCATTTTCTTCAGTGTTTCTTGCCCCAGATGCCAGGTGCCCTCCAAGGAAGGCTGTAATCAAATTGGAAGACAAAAACAGGATTCCAGACAAATAAATGAGCAATAAACAGATATACCATAACAGATATCCCCAGCTAAGAGAAACAGGGATAGGAGTGGACTCTAGGCATAGAGGGGTATGGAGGGAGGGAAAATCCGACTGCAGTTGCATATCTATCGGACATCTACATTTATGGTAGGTACAAAACTGTACTATGTCCTTCAAGAATGCAACTGCAGTCATAACATATGGGTAGAATACCATAGCTTAGCTGGTCGGGGAGGAGGAATGCTCTAGGAAAAAGATGGTGTGGCAATCAAACCCTGCAGGACTGCCGAAGCAAAGCCTGCTCTGGATCTGGAGTATAGAGGGAGATTGTAGTGTTTGGAGAATGTATGCATGGAGCTCCATGTAGCAGCTTCTAGAATGTCCTTAGTAGGCACCCCTCTTAAGAATGCTGTAGAGGTGGCTGTAGCTCTGGTGGAATGTGGTCTGACATTGGCTGGAACAGTCTTTCCATGAAAGGAATAACAGAATCTGATGCAATGTCCAATCCATTTTGAAATAGTCTGTTTTGAAATTGCTTTTCCTTGGACTGCAGGGGCGTAAGCTACAAAAAGTTGTTCAGACTTCCTACTAGTCTTGGTTCTGTCCAGGTAGTATCGAAGTTGTCTGTGAATGTCCAAGGTATGTAACAGTCTTTCCCCCTTATTCTCAGGATTGGGGAAGAAAGCAGGCAGATGAATAGCTTGATTTAAAGAAACCCTAGATACCACCTTTGGCATAAAAGTAGGGTTGGTCCTTAATGAAACCCTGTCTCTGTGGAAAATTATGAACGGTGGTATTGCCATTAGGGCCTGTAGTTCCGAAGCCCTTCTTGCTGAGGTAATTGCCAACAGGAAAGCTGTCTTCCATGAGAGAAATTGCAAGTCAACTGAAGCTGCTGGCTCAAATGGAGGTGGAGTCAGTTTTTCTAGGACAAAATTGAGGTCCCAGGCTGGCACTGGAGCCTTTCTTGGTGGCTTAATGTTCTTGATTCTGAGGAATTGCCTTAGCAAAGGATGTGAAAAGACAGGCGGATCAGTGTTATATCTAGCTGAAATAGCTGATGCATGTATCTTTATGGAAGAATATGAGAGTCCATTCTTTAGCATATCTGCCAAATATTCCAGGATGAGTGGGATGTTCAATAATGATGCATCATGTCCCTTGCTGGTATTCCAAATGCTGAATCTCTTCCATTTTGCTAAGTAAACCTTTCTGGTGGATGGTCTTCGAGCCTCTGTTAGTATCCACTGAACTTCCTTGGAGAGAGATAGGTTGAGGTTATTCATGGGATCTCCCAGGCTGTTAGCTGCAGTGTCTGAAGGTTTGGATGCACTGTTTTGAAGTTGTGTTGAGTCAAAAGTAGAGGCCATTGGGGAAGGGCCCACTTCTTGGTGTGACATATGCTCCGTAGTAGTGGATACCAGTGATGTCTTGGCCAGTCCGGAGCTATTAGGATCCCCTTGGGTCTCTCTGCTTTGATCTTTAGTAATACTGAGGTCATCAGTGGCAGAGGTGGGAGTGCATAGATTTTTAGGAAGTTCCAGTTGAATGAGAGAGCATCTATTTTCCAAGCTTGTGGATGGTATGTCCTTGAGCAGAATTTTTGTAGATGATGGTTGAGGTGAGAGGCAAATAGGTCTACTTCTGGCCTGCCCCATGTCGAAGTGAGCTGTGTGAAGATCTTCGGATGTAACCTCCACTCATGTGGATCTGTGAAATTCCTGCTTAGGCTGTCCACCAGCACATTGTCTTTGCCTGGAACAAACTGGGATTGTAACTGAATGTTTAGGCTCAGTGATTTTTCCCAAAGATGCATTGTCAGTCTGCAAAGAGGATAAGAATGGGTGCCCCCTTGCTTGTTTATATACCACATCACAGTGGTGTTGTCTGTCCGTATCAGTAAATGGCCTTGCTGAAGTTGGTGTTGAAAGGCCTCGATGGCATGCATTACTGCCAGCATTTCCTTTTGGTTTATATGCAGATGTGTTTCCTTTGGAGACCATTGTCCTTGTATACACCTGCCTTCCATGTGCACCCCCCATCCAAGGTCTGAGGCATCTGTGGTCATGGTCTGTGTTATCTGTGGTTTTTTGAATGACATACCTGTGTTTGCCTGGCTTACCGAGGCCCACCATAGGAATTCCTTTTGTAGGCATGGAATGAGCGGTATGGTTGTCTCTAAGTTGTTGCTGTGCTGACACCATAGGCTTTTTAGGTACCATTGAAGCTTTCTCATGTGTAGTCTTGCTAATGGAACCAGGAGAATGCAGGATGCCATGTAACCCAGGGCCTGTAGGAATCTCCTTGCAGTCATCTGGGTAAGTTTTTCCAAACCTTTGAAATAATGAGTTAACTTCTCTTGCTTGTCTTCTGTTAGGTAAGCCATTTGAGAGGCTGTGTCTAATTTGGCTCCTAAGAAGATTATTTGCTGGGATGGCTGAAGTCTTGACTTTTAGAAGTTGACTGTGTATCCCAGAGCTTGAAGTAATCGTATGACATAGTCCAGGTTTTTTGTCAACATCAATTTGTCGTCCGCTTGTATGAGGCAGTCGTCCAGGTACGGGTAAATTTGGATCCCCTGGAGCCTGCAATGAGCAATTACTGAAGCCAGGCATTTTGTGAATACTCTGGGCACAGTAGATAAGCCAAATGGCAATGCTGAGAATTGATAATGCTCTGGCCCTGCAAGAAATCTGAGGTATCTTCTGCAGCTGTGTCTGATAGGGACATGCAGGTATGCCTCCTTGAGGTCCAGAGTAATCAGCCAAGACCCCTTGCCCAGCATGGGAAGGAGTTGCTGTAGAGTCAGCATTTTGAACTTTGGTACTATGAGAAAGGTGTTTAATGCGGACAAATCCAGTATTGGTCTCCATTGAGATTCTTTTCTTGGAACAAGGAACAGTCTTGAGTAAAACCCTGGCCTTGTTCTTGTTGTGGAACTCTTTCTATTGCTTTCATCCGAGTCAGCAGAGAGATTTGCTTGATAGCCTCTGCCCTCTGGTTTTGTGGTAGGTTTGGCATGCCTTGTTTTCTTGGTAAGGTATGAAAATGAAACCTGTAACCTCGGTCTATAATGCCCAAAATCCATTTGTCCTTTGTCAATCTGTGCCAATTGTCTGTAAACAGAGATAATTTCCCGCCCAAGGGAGCTTCTATTTGTTCCCTGGTAGGCGGCAGTAGAGGAAAGTCATTGAGATTGTGGCTGTGGGGCAGGTGAAACCCCTGTGTCACTTCTTTGGTTTGCTGGCTGCCATTGTCGTCCCCTGTAAGGACCTCTGTATTGTCCTCTTCCTCGGCCACGTCTGTTTTTACCCCTTTGAAATTTTTCAGGATTAGGAAAGGACCAGTTTTTTGAAGGCCAATTCCTACTGAATCTGGGGGGTTGAACCTGGAGGAAATCTTTCACCGTCTGAACTGATTTTGCTTTTTCCTCAATGGACTTTAACACATCCTTAGCATTAGCACCAAAAAGCTTGTTCTTTTCCAAAGGTGCATCCAGAAGTTTTGCCTTTACATGATCTGGTAGAGGTTGATCTTTTAACCATGCATGTCTACGAATGACTGCCCCTGTCATAGCTGCCCTACATGAAGCTTCCAGTGCATCATATCCACACTGCAGGAAGTGATTGCTTACTTGCTGAGAGTTATGTACAGCTTCCTGCAAAGACTTCCTGTCTAAAGGATCAGGAGAGGCCAATGTTTTCTGTAAATCTTCTAACAGGAAATCCTGATATTGTAACATATGAAAAAGGCAATTCAAAGCTCTCATAAATAAAGTAGTGGACGTGTAAACCTTTTTACCCCATCTCTCTAATGACCTAGCTTCCCTGTTGCAGGGCAAAGGGTTTAGAGGTGGAAGCTGAAACACCTTTAGGTCCCTGAGAAATAGTTTCCAAATCAGCAGTATGGGCCCTGAATAAATGGGAATGTGTTTCTGGGACCCTGTAATACCTGTCTGGCTTGGCTGGAGCAGGAGGAAGAGAATCATGGGTAACACTAGAGTCAGAATATAAATCATCCAAAACATCAAGCACAGGAGGAATAGCTAAGGGCCTGTGCTGGGGCTTTTTAAGGAAAGTTCGAAGGCGCTTTCTGGAATCAGAATATTCAAGGCCTTGCCACTTGAAATGTTCCCTCATGGTATGCAGAACTTCCCCAAAAGAAATATCCTCAGGAGGGGAGGCCGAGGGGATGGAATCCTCTGCATCCGAGTCCTCATAGGTCTGGAAGAGCTCTTCCTGGCCATCTGAGTGGACAGAGTCCTCAAAATCTTCATCTGAAGGAATAGGGTCAGAGGGTTCAACCCGGGGCCTTTTATCAGAAGGAGGCTGGGATCCTCTCTCAGGATGGGCCTGTGAACCTCTAATCATAGAAATTAAGTCAGCAGCCATAGTCATGATTTGTGTCTCTGGAGTAGGCTGAGGTAAGGCTTTAGCAGTAAGATGCTTGGTCTTGCTGGCTGCCTTAGCCGTAGTGTAGGCCTTAATAGACATGGCCATAGGAGGCCTGGCAGCTCCACATGCAGGAGTGACCTTATCTACAGCAATGGTCTTGGGCATTTCCTTGGTTTCGGTATCCGGAGGAAAATCAATAACTGGCGTCGGGGTGATATCCGGAATCGGAGTCGTCGGTAATGTGGTGTCTTCGGTTCGGAGCGGTGGAATAACCGTCTCAGGGAGAACCGGAGCACTTGCGGTAGGTTTTGGCATGGAGTCGGTGGTAGACGCGGGCCGAGGATGTCGGTCCCGGTCTTTTCGTTTCTTGGGAGTTTGCGATGTCGGAAGTTCCGACGGCATTGTATAAGCAAACTTTTCACCGAAAAAATCTTCAGCGAACTCCGCCCGGCACCTGAGAGTGCGCTTGTTGAAGCGAGCACAGGCTACACAGGCCGAGACGTCGTGGTCTGGGCCAAGGCAAGGAAGACAGTAAGAGTGGAAATCCTTATGAGGTATTTGTTTACCACAAGAAAGACAATTGTTAACTTTTTCAGTAATTTCTGACATCGGCTGAGGCAAGAAAAGGTCCCCAACGGGGTACTTAGCTTTTTTGATGACTTCGGAATCGAAGAATACAGGAGCTGACTGACCGGCACTTGCGAACTGCTTCTGCTTCGGGCACCGCGTGGCAAGAAAGACTGAAGAAAATGGCATCGGCTGATGCTTATGTACTCCAGCCGCTCTGACGTCGGAGAGAAATGCGACATCAGCCGACGTCGGACCCAGACTTTGGAATCCGGCCGACCGAGGGCTGCCTGAGGCAGGACAACCCATATGTTATGACTGCAGTTGCATTCTTGAAGGACATCAAGTAACTCATGCCGACACTAAAAGCACATGCAACAAAATCCCACATTTATAAGGTTGGGTCATAACACTCCAGCCAAACATTCAATTAATCTGAGTCATGGCCAAAAGGCAACATTCAAGAAAAAGAATTAATCTTACAAGGTTACTGTATCTTTAGAAAAAACTAAACAAGGCAAAACAGCATACTATAAATAACCCAAGGAACATTTAAAGCTAAACCTCAGTCTAACTGTCCTCCTTTTACATCAACAAAAAAGTTATAATGGTAACTGTTATCATTGGAATCTCAAAACAAACCCATAATGAGTATGTATACTGGAAAAACACATCCTTTTATACAAAGAAAAAAGTTATACTGGTAAGTGTTAATCGCTGTAATCTCAAAATAACCCCTAATAACTATGTATACTTAAAAAACACTACCAGTACCATGACACTTCTCATTTGATTATTCACTTTGTGGTGACTTAAATATGCCATGGTTGGAAAAACTCTGAAACAGGTCTGCTATTACTGGGTTTCTGTCAGTTAATAACCTCATTAAGATGCCAAGACCCATTCTCAGGTACAGGCAACACTGCAGACTGGATCCTTACCAAACACCCAAATAATTACCAACACAGTGGCACCCTACCTAATCAGGTCAGTGAACAACAAACTTCTGCAACACAGAAGCACAAACTAAATACAAACACACCTGTAAAATACCACAAGACACCATGGGGTGAAAAATACATGAATCGAGTGGAATGTCTTGATCAAGACACATACAACAAGATAGCAATCAATATTTTCAACCTCATTACTTCATGAATTCCTGAATAAATGTATTTCTATTTTCGAAATCCGAATAGGAAGCAACACATTGCTTTGGACTCATACATTGGTATATAAAAATATGGCCTTCATAGATTCTGCACAGAAAAAAATAAATGCAGTGTAAATATAAACTCTTGAGTGAATGCTCACTGATATGACTGAATTCAGGTGTTTCACAGTGTAGGTAAGTAGGAATATACAGGAAAATGAATGACTAAAAGAGTAGTAGTTGTGAAGATGTGCAAGGTCACACCACAATGGTTAGTGTGTGTGTGTGTGTGTGTGTGTGTGTGTGTGTGTGTGTGTGTGTGTGTGCGTGTGTGCGTGTGTGCGTGTGTGCGTGTGTGTGTGTGTGTGTATGTGTGTGTGCATGAGTGAGGGTTTGTTAGTTAGGATTAAAGAAGGGCTAGATAAGGGAATAGATTTAGTTTTCTGCCTGTTTGAAGTTGTGTGTGTGCTGTTTCCTTTTGTCTTCTTTAGTGGTACTATTAGGGTAAGGGTTTTTAGTGATGTACCATAATGTGCAGAGTTGGGGTATGGGGCAGGAGAAGGGATAGGTTAGTACTCGTGAGTAAGGCAATGAAGGGAGGTGAAGTCGGGCTTGGGCTAGCTGCAAAACTCATTAGCAATCAATAAATACATATATTTTACCCACAAATTAACACTACCACCAATACTCCACTAGGCCATAGATTAAGTATTTCTGTCTGGAGAGGGGTTTAGTCTATTTCTGTAGCATGCAGAATATGCCCAAGTATTTCTCTGATAGCTATGGGTATCTTAAGGGCTTGTTATCGTGTGAAGAATCCTTGCTGTGCAAGCCTCTCTGAGATCTTGTATTACAGATAAATAAAACAGAGCACTTTCAGACTTTGCATTGACTAACTTTGACCTTAATATTTCTTCCATTATTTCTCTGATACTGTTACCTGTGAGCTTACTTAAGATTTTTACTTCAAGTATTCTTTCAGTTTTGTTTCCAGCATACATTTTGAATTCACTGAGTTCAGTTTATTTTAGGACAGCATTTTAATTTTAAATGCAGGCCCAAAACATTGTATACTTAAGATGGCACCATTTCCTTGTTAACACTTCCTCTGGATAAATGTATAAACTCCTCTGGTTTGGCTGTACTGTATAGCAACCAGTTTAAGACATCTCTATCTTAATTAGTGTTAGTATGTGCAGCTAACTCACTGCAGCCATACAGATCATCTTTGAATTCATGGTAAATGTTCTGCCAATTCCCGCATAATTAGCTTCTAAAACCATAAATAAATAAATCATGATATGTGGGCCAGCAATGGGCAGAGCAACTGGGCACAGTTTGTAGCTAATTCACAGCTTTCTGTGAATGTTATTGTTCCATAAATTTTAAGAAATGCACTAAAAATATAGTGTACATAACATTTTACAGATGTGCAGCAGCAGAGAATTAACAGAAATAGGTTCCTGCTGTCTATGTATTGTAAACTAACTTTAAGGCAGAAGTTCATAACTACAAGGTGTGTCATTCTGCATACCAAAGGTTTGCTTTTAATGGAATTCCAAGTATGGCATTCTTTCATCATGACATATGTTAACATATCATTGAAAGCTGTAGCTTCAAGCCATACATAAACAGAGATGCAACATTTCATTTTTAAATAGTTGAACCACTGTTTGAAACCATAAGGGGGAGTAATACACTTTGGTTGTGTTACTCATACCAAAGACATGACATATGGTATAAACTGAATAGATGAACTTTGCATGCAAAGCCAGAGGTGTGATATGTTTAAAACTTATCCAAGTCCTATGCAGTGATGAAGCAAAGTTTAAACCCATCATTACTAAAGGAAAACAGTTTCTGTGTGAAAATGTTTGTTCTCTTATCCAGAATATTTAAAACAATTTACATTTCTTGATAATTTCCAACAACCCTCAGATGCTGGAAAAAATGCAGGCGATAACTTCTGAATGAAAACACATTCCTCTCCATAAGTCCACTGCGGCACTGTGCCAGTCAGTATGTTAAGCATACAGATACAAATATTACACAACTTACCATATGAATTTTACCACTGTTTACCCTCATAATGTAATTTCTTTTCTCTGTATATTCTGACTGAGAATTTCAAAGCACAGCAATATTCATTACCTTTTTGTTTTCTTTACCGTAAAAATATGATTGTATTGGTTGATGATTTCCTGTAATAAAAAAATGCATGTGGGTCAGCTGAAAATCTTCCATTACCACAAAAACAACAACTCTGACCAATGTTACTGCAGAGTTCAGCAAAACACAGATAGCTGGGAAAGCAAGTGATTGTTCTGTTCGGACATTAAAAGATGTGCAAAGAAAGCACCTCTACTAGGTTATATGGGCATGAACTGCAGGTGATAAGTCTTCTGTGACGTCCTTCCTTCCCTCCTTCCATCTGAATGGTATGAAAAAGTTCTCCCTCTACAGAGTGACAGTTTCATATCACAAAAATAACTATTTATTAGATCTTATCACTTAAACACTTCCATTAAAACTTCCACCAAGAGAAATGCAAAATACCAACTGACAGACATTTTTGGATTAAGGTGTCAGCAAGAATTCCTTAAAAACTTAAGCTTTGATTTTAACCGTGCTTTATATCACTATATACACATCACAAATATAAATATATTAAATCTGTCCAATTCTTTTACAGTTACAGTGTTATATAACACATTTTCAAGTTGAAGATGTATATCAAAGCAATAACAGGTTAACACAAAGAATGGATAACACTCTAAACTCCCACTTTTAAAGTAACAAACAGGAAACTTATACCTGCCAGTTATAGCTATGGCCTGTACTCTCTATCCTAGAGCTGTGGAAAAGGCCTTCCAACCTGTTGCATCCTTGCAGCAGACAACCAGGTTATAGTGTGAAATACATTAGCATATATGGTGGCATGTATTCAGGTCTATATCAAGTGAACGAAGATTTATATAATCTAATGTATTTACATCGACACAAACGCCGAAACAAGTAAACATCGAACACGTAAAAGCTTGAAAATCAAAACATCGAAAACTTTTAGTTGGCCAGCAACTGCTCCCTAGTGTAATAAGTGTAACTAACCACCAAAATTAACTTTTCTTACCCTACCAAGCTGTGCTTTATGTGCAAGAAAGGAAATATATTTTACATACAAAACGGGTATTAAACTGTACCGTATTTTAAGTAAACTACAAACTGAGTGATTACATATTTAAATAACCTCCTCGCCCAAGAAATCAAAATATGTACTTCAATAATACGTAGAAAACATATGGTGCACACAGCATATCGATGTTAGTATGGTATTAAATTTTAAGTAGCATGCCAACTGCACATAAGAATTCAAGTACAGTATACTGTTCTTTATTTTTCAAAACAGTTTGTAGATGAAAGTCCCTTTCTAAATGTTTTCTCTTCTTTGGAGAAACAGGACATGCAGACATTAACTGTAATCTTATTTTGTCAACCCGATTTTGCTCCCTAACAAGTACTGACAGAACAGCTGGTATGTCAGAAATACGTCTGTCTAGCAGACACTTAATCCTCCTATGCCAGCCCTCCATGTAATTTTGTGTTTGTGGTAAAGATACAAAACACAGCCAGCAGGTAGAGCAGGTGGAAAAGCAATTTAATTCAATATGCTTCAACCCAGATCAAAATCTGTAGGTTGCAAAAATACAATAAATCCCACGGAGCCTTCTTCAGTGGATGCAAATAGAAATAAAAACACCACATGAAAAAGCATCTCATTATATATGTGTATGCACACCCAACACATAACAATATAACCAATCAAAACAAGACATTCATTAGTTATATAAATACTTTAAAATTGGTCATTGAGACCAGGTGGAAACAGAGCTCCCAGTTTGATTATCCATTTTTTCTCAAGAAAATTAAGTTGCTCATGCCAACCATCTTTGTCCTTACAGATACCACTAATGTGGTCAATGACCACAAATTTAAAGTTGGCAGAAGTGTGTTTTAGAGTGTGTCTAAATAAAGCATTGTTAGGACGTTTATTTTTGATAGCACTTAGATGTTCACATATTCTTAAAAGCTCGACGTTTGTCCCACATAAAATGCAAGACACGTACAGGTCACCAAATAAATAACCCATTTAGTACTACAATTAGCCCATAGCTTGATTTCAAAAACCTGAGAGGTATTTTTACTGGTGAACTCTGAAGTGTTAGAAACCCGCATGCAATGTGCACAATGGCCACAAGCAAAGCAACCAACTATGGGACCTCCAGTCAAGGAAGTTTGATGACTGCCTGTGGGAATACCAACACCCTTTTTATAATGACTAAGTCTGGAACCCATGGATCTTCCCCTTCTGAATGAGAACAGACATCTATCCCTAAGCAGGGGATGTAATTTGTCATCGGCCAACAGGACATTCCAATGTCTTTGGATAATATTCATAAAGCCTTTGGTGTTACGTCCATGAGTGGTAACAAAGCGTAAGGTTGTGTACCCGCATGATTATTATGATCTTTGTATTGTAATAAATCTGACCTATTGAAATTGGAAGCCCATTGTTTGGCCTGATTAATAATCATTGGACGATAGCCCCTCTCTAGGAATCTATAAACCAAATCGTCACGTGTTTCAATGTAAGATGCCTGATTGGAACAAATCCTCCTGGCTCTAAGAAATTGTGATTTGGGTATATTTTGGATGATATGTTGTGGGTGGAGGCTCGAAGCATGTAACAGAGAATTGTATTCAGGGAATTTTCTAAAGATGGTAGTAGACAATGTATTGTCAAGATTCCTAGTGATTTCCACATCCAAAAAACAAATTTTGAATCTGTGGAAGGACATTTTAAATTCTATGCCCCATACATTGTTGTTAAGATAACTAAGAAATTCCCTGAGATACTCCTCATCCGCCCTCCACACCAACCAACAATCATCCAAATATCGGCGCCAAATGTCCATTTCACACATATAAATGTTGTGACTTGGATCATATATGATGATCTCCTCAATAAACTATTTCTTAGAGCCAGGAGGATTTGTTCCAATCAGGCATCTTACATTGAAACACGTGACGATTTGGTTTATAGATTCCTAGAGAGGGGCTATCGTCCAATGATTATTAATCAGGCCAAACAATGGGCTTCCAATTTCAATAGGTCAGATTTATTACAATACAAAGATCATAATAATCATGCGGGTACACAACCTTTACGTTTTGTTACCACCTATGGACGTAACACCAAAGGCTTTATGAATATTATCCAAAGACATTGGAATGTCCTGTTGGCCGATGACAAATTACATCCCCTGCTTAGGGATAGATGTCTGTTCTCATTCAGAAGGGGAAGATCCATGGGTTCCAGACTTAGTCATTATAAAAAGGGTGTTGGTATTCCCACAGGCAGTCATCAAACTTCCTTGACTGGAGGTCCCATAGTTGGTTGCTTTGCTTGTGGCCATTGTGCACATTGCATGGTTTCTAACACTTCAGAGTTCACCAGTAAAATACCTCTCAGGTTTTGAAATCAAGCTATGGGCTAATTGTAGTACTAAATGGGTTATTTATTTGGTGACCTGTGCGTGCATTTTATGTGGGACAAACGGCTTAAGAATATGTGAACATCTAAGTGCTATCAAAAATAAACGTCCTAACAATGCTTTATTTAGACACACACTAAAACACACTTCTGCCAACTTTAAATTTGTGGTCATTGACCACATTAGTGGTATCTGTAAGGACAAAGATGGTTGGCATGAGCAACTTAATTTTCTTGAGAAAAAATGGATAATCAAACTGGGAGCTCTGTTTCCACCTGGTCTCAATGACCAATTTTAAAGTATTTATATAACTAATGAATGTCTTGTTTTGATTGGTTATATTGTTATGTGTTGGGTGTGCATACACATATATAATGAGATGCTTTTTCATGTGGTGTTTTTATTTCTATTTGCATCCACTGAAGAAGGCTCCGTGGAGCCGAAACCGGTTTGGATTTATTGTATTTTTGCAACCTACAGATTTTGATCTGGGTTGAAGCATATTGAATTAAATTGCTTTTCCACCTGCTCTACCTGCTGGCTGTGTTTTGTATCTTTGGCTGTTTTGCCATGCAGGAGAATCCCACGAGCATCCGTGTTGCTGTTTGTGGTAAAGAAACATCGTTCAAACAGGAGACATTCCAGAACGATATAGGGTACACAGGAGGAAACCATAAATGAATTGTAGTTCTAGTGATTTTCTTCCGTAAGTGGCCCAACATGTAAATATCAGAGAAATATGTGATCAACTCTTTCCCATCAGCAGGAAATGTTTTACTTAGCTCTCTAAATGCTGGAATCACTTCATCTTCCCTCAAAAATTAAAGTGCTATTAGTTCTTTAACAGAACGCTGAAATTCAAGAGAAGTACCATAAAGTCTAGATAAGTTAAGCTGCTGAATTTTGCGCCACACATTCTGTGTGAAATGGAAGAAACAACCTTTACTTTTCACATTGAAAAAGTTTGCTTCTATACTTTTAATTGCAGCTAGTTCAAAGTCACACAATAAGTATTCCACTGAAGGTGTTAGATCACATCTAGCTAACAAGTTAAAAAGACACTCCCACATCAAATTGTATGCCTTAAAAGACATTTTAGTCATCAAGACATATACTAAAGGAAGACATCTCTGTCACCACGGTTAACAAATGCATGAACACTATATAACTGCCTACATAGTCTACCTTTTGTAAGGAATACTCCATCCATGAACCATATATTTGTATTACACAAGTCTTTGACATTTTCTTTTGTTGTAAACAGTAAAACATGTATATTTAACTGCAAATCTACCTTACGTTCCTGGATGAATTCAGATTCTTTTAATTTATAATCATCCAGACATATTGCACCTAAGATTGGACATGGTTTACAGTTTGTTAACAAAGTTTTTCTCCTAACTCTGTTAACCTGTTGTAATAGTGATCACATAGTTGGCAATGCAACAGTAGACTCAAAGGACGTGGTAACAAGAATGTCATCAACAACTAAACATGGTGTGTTCCTGCAAGTACTAGCCATATCCTTCAATGTACTACATGCTTTGTACTTTTCAACTAACATTGGATCTGACGGATGGTCATGAACAGTAGACTTCAGGAGAATTTCTTCTCCACCTTTATCAACTGTTATAGCCCTGCCCTTACATTTATCTGTTGTTTTCAAACGGCAGCACCAATACTTACAGCTTTTTAGAACCTTCTCTAAATTGTACAAATAGCCATCAACAACTAGGATATCTTACTTTTTTTGGGATTTAACTGTGTAAAAGTTACAACCTATTACACCAGGTCCAGCAAGAGTACTACAAGCCATAGCTGCAGGTATAAGCACTGTATGCACACGTATTTGCCGGAAATGTTAATTTAAATACTGTGTTGTTACGTTTTATTTTCGTTATGTTTTTAAGTATTTCACATGAATTATAAATGGTATTTATTTAATTAATTGATAGTGAAGTTACAAAAGTGAATATACGTACACTTTTTGTTTATTTTATTTACGGGTATTGGTGTTATTTCATACATATTCATATTTACGTTCAGACGTCATCATTTAACGTACCTAACAGACAGTGTGGCCAACTAAAACAGTTCAATGATATATTTTTTGCTGAAAGAACATTTCGACATTTAGTTGTTTCGGCATTTATTTGTCGATGTGAATACATTTGATTATATAAATTTTAGTTCAGAGCTTTAGTTTTAGAGCTTCTTTGGCAACTGAAGCTGGATGCTTTCTACCCACCTGGCTTGAACGAAAGCTGCAACATAGCACCTTACTTGAAGCTTAAGTCATATTTGAGGTAAAATGATATTGGTATCCCTAGGTATTTTCCTAAGGGACACCTACAAGTGAGCTTCAAACTATTAAGTTTAACACAATTTTGAGGTTTCATTTGGGTCTTTAATGTTTTTATTGAATTTATTACTTAGTTTTTGGGCTTGTTTTGTCACTACTTGTTTATTAGCTGTGTTTAAAACAAAACTAAATAACATGACGGTTATTTTAGCCGTTTTATAGACACAACAGTTTACACAAGTTAGTGCAAGTACCTAAGGAACATAAACTGTTTGTGTTTTAATGTGTTATCTTTTATAAAAGTGTAAGCTATTATGTACATTTTTTAGGGAATGTTCTGCCTTTGGTGTTAGAGATTTTTCATAAAAGTGTAAGCTACTATGCACATTTTTTAGGCAATGTGTTGCCTTTTTGCCAAACCAAACAGTTTTTAGTTAGACAAACAGTTTATTTAGTGATGAGTGTTTTTATAAATCGTATTCACATTGGTCAAAAAGGCGATTTAGCCTCATTTCTGGTTAAACAGCTGTTATTTAAACTGCAGTTCCCGCGCTATTTTGTACCTCTGATGAAGCTACCTTTTTAGTGTGGCGAAAACGCTGATTGTATTTGTGCATCTGAATTAAATAGAGCGTTCAGGTCTATTTGGGAGTGGAGCCTTCATTTACTTTTTGGACTATCTGTGTGCGCTGGTTTGTTACTGTTTGGCATTTACGATTTGTGGTTTCTTTTTGGTCCTTACGTATATGGAGAGCCCTGCTACCCCGGAGATTTTCGGGCATTCTAACTCCGATGCCGTGGACGTACCCAACTTGCTCTTGCAACTTTCGCAGAAGCTTGAGTCTCTTAACAATCGCTTTTCAGCCTTTGAAGACTCTTTTGTACTGCATTCCCGTTCGAATACAGAAGGCTTTTTAAATCGTGTTACAACTAACAGAACAGTGACTGAGTCACAAAGATCTATACCGGCAGGGCAGCCGGTGCGGTCATCAACTTCCGGGTCTTGTTTGGAGCCGAACGGCGCCTTGAACATACAGTCTAAAGCAGCTACAGAAGACACTGGTGCTACAAACGCACTCATTGGCGAAGGGACAATATCCGAATGGATATTTAATACAGGTGACTTTTTCACTTTTAACAATCTTAACAGTGACTCTTCGTCGGTGAAGAATCCAGCACCGGTTTCCATTTCGGTTACCTCTTTATCGGACAAATTGAAGCTGCTTGACTCTAAGACATTAAAATTACGTAAACTACAATTGGAAGTGGCGTATTTCAAACAATGTTTATCTGAGGGGATTATACCCAAAGGGCTGAGATCAAGTTTTACACCTTCTAATTTAATTAACAGTACTGCTTTTTTAACAGACTTAAAGGCACTGTTTCAAACGCAGGGTATCCAATTACTGGAATTATTAGTTAAACATTATTCTGCAGTGATAGAATCCATAACTGAGGAACTGTGTTTGTTGGATAATGAAATCAAAACTGATAGAGTG
The DNA here is from genome assembly GCF_019279795.1 of Protopterus annectens. NCBI lineage: Eukaryota > Metazoa > Chordata > Ceratodontiformes > Protopteridae > Protopterus > Protopterus annectens. Next base: position 829,653,226 of record NC_056748.1, on the reverse strand, counting down.
TTTGCACAATTTAGATTTGACCATTCACGTATTTTTACCAGCATAGACACGTATATGGTTAAGCTTAAAGTTAACAAATCAAAGAAGCTTTATAGGGACAGACTTGCCTATTCTAAAGACAGGGCTTTCCCTAACTTGCACTACCAAGTTAATCATGGAAATGTTAATTTACCTGAACCTGTTGTAGTTGAAAACACAGATGATTTAGACAATATTGATAGTGATCCCATCAACACGAGAGGGGAGCAACCCCTCCGTAGAAGTAATAGAAACCAAAATAGGGGGCAGAAGAATAGCGGTCAAAGAGACACACCAGCTACGTGTTCCTTTAATGAAACTATTGTTAATCAAAACAAAGAGAATGAAAAAAGTTTTTTAGGGAACAGGACCAACCAAAGACAACGCAGGGGGAACAGGAATTGGAATTAATTCATAATGTTCACCTTGAGGCTGTGGATGCTATACCAAAAATCATTTTGAACAAGAAGGGTGATTTTACAATTTATAACTTTTCATCATTGTCAATAGAACCCGAATTGGTTGAGTTGCTAGCTTTGGGCAATACATTTGTTCCGTCTAAAAAATGTGATGTAGCTAAGGTGTTGTTGGATTTAAAGTGTTATGTAAGGAAATTGAACCTGAAATTATTATTTAGTGACACAGAAAAATCTTCCGCTTCTAAACTAAAATTGTCGAGTGTTTTTAATCCACCCCTCCATGTCACATTAAAAATGTTCGAACATGTATGTGAACTGGATATTAGACACATGGCTAATACACGTAAGATGAGCCCTAGCCGGTTTAATATTTCAAAGGAACAACTTTCAGCTCTTAACGCTTTGCGTTTTGCAGGTGTTAGAATTATTAAACCTGACAAGGGGGGAGGGCTAGTGATCTTTGAACAAACTGACTACGTTGAACGTATGACTAAGGTGTTAGTCTCTGATTCTTATCACAAGGCTTCCACTAATGAGATGAATACTTGTACAAAAAGAACAAGAGGATACTTTAGAGACTTGTTTATTAGTGGAAGAATTGATGAGGACACCTTTAAATACATTGACATTATGTACGCTAGAACTCCATCGATGTTTGGGATACCCAAGGTTCACAAAAACCTTGGGGATCCACCTATGAGAGCACTCATCGATGGTAGGGCTTCCATCACTTACCCCTGTTCTAAATATATTGATTCCTTGCTTAGGAAATATGTGGAATCACTACCTAGTATATGCAAGGACTCTTGGTCCTTTCTATCCGAAGTTAACAACATATCTGAGGTAGAAGGAACTAACTTCTTGACCATAGATGTAGTAGATTTACACACATCTATACCACATCTAGAGGCCTTAGAGTGGATAGAGCTCCTCTTGATTGAATTAGGAGCGCCGTCAAGTGAGATCGATAACATTACGGAACTGCTCGACATCATTTTGACTTCAAATTTTTTCATTTTTGAGAGTGATGTCTACATACAGAAACAAGGGGTGGCCATGGGCTCCCCTTGTGGAGCAGCCGTAGCTAACTTATTTATGGCACACTGGGAAAGGAGGTTTGTGTTCGCGAACCCAGTATGGAGGGACAAAATATCATTTTATACCCGCTTTCTGGACGACATTTTTATCCTATTTAAAGGGGATTCCAGTATAGCGGATCAATTTGTTAACTATTTGAACAGCACAACTTCCTTCCTGAGGTTCACACATAGTTTTGGTACAGAGGTAATGAACTACTTGGACGTCAGGTTATCTAGGGGCAGTACACCTTGCTCATTTAGATCAAGAACTTTTAGGAAAGACACTTATGTGAACTCTTTCCTCCACTATTCTAGCTCACACCCTCCTAAACAAAAAAGAGCTATAGTAAAGGGGCAGCTCGTGAGGGCTGCCCGTATGTGTAGTGAACTTGAAGACTTTTTATCCGAATGTGAGACTTTAAAGAACTTGTTCACAAATCGGGGGTACCCACAGCCTCTGATAGATGACTTGACCACTGAAGTCAGATACAAAAGGAATAGCGGTTTTTATAAACCACTTCTTGGTACGACTTCATCGGAGGCTGTGTTTGATGAACAACCTGGGACTGTTAACTTGAATCTAAGTCCTTGTGCTGTTAGTACGGAAAGCCCTTTAAATAAGGAGTTTCCATGTAGTTTTATAACTACATACAATTTGAACTCCTTTGAGATCCAGGACATTTTGTATAAGAATTGGTCTTTTATTTCTAGTAACAGTCTGCTATTTAACAAACTTGGTGACAAGCCTTTGATGGTCTTTAGGAGGGGAAGCAATATAAAGGACCTTCTCCAAACTAGTACTTTTGGAGCTAATTCTTTTAGAACTAAGGGGTCTTTTACCTGTGGTTCTTGTAATTACTGTAATCACATTAAAACAGGTAGTGCCTTCTCCGTAAAGGGTCAAAATAAATTTACCATTGGTCACAGAATAAATTGTAACACAAAGTCAACCATATACATTGCTTGTTGCACCTGTTGTCCAGCCTTCTATGTCGGGAAGACCAACAGGAGGTTTAGAGACAGGATTTACCAACATGTTTACGCTATCAAAAACAAGAAAAATGAGAACGCTTTAGCCAAACACATAGACGTATTCCCTGAACACGCCTTCTTGTTTATGGGTATTGACCATCTACCAACTTCTAGTAGGGGGGGACCCACTCCCCTGCTGCTGGAAACTAAAGAGCTTCTTTGGCAACTGAAGCTGGATGCTTTCTACCCACCTGGCTTGAACGAAAGCTGCAACATAGCACCTTACTTGAAGCTTAAGTCATATTTGAGGTAAAATGATATTGGTATCCCTAGGTATTTTCCTAAGGGACACCTACAAGTGAGCTTCAAACTATTAAGTTTAACACAATTTTGATGTTTCATTTGGGTCTTTAATGTTTTTATTGAATTTATTACTTAGTTTTTGGGCTTGTTTTGTCACTACTTGTTTATTAGCTGTGTTTAAAACAAAACTAAATAACATGACGGTTATTTTAGCCGTTTTATAGACACAACAGTTTACACAAGTTAGTGCAAGTACCTAAGGAACATAAACTGTTTGTGTTTTAATGTGTTATCTTTTATAAAAGTGTAAGCTATTATGTACATCTTTTAGGGAATGTTCTGCCTTTGGTGTTAGGGATTTTTCATAAAAGTGTAAGCTACTATGCACATTTTTTAGGCAACGTGTTGCCTTTTTGCCAAACCAAACAGTTTTTAGTTAGACAAACAGTTTATTTAGTGATGAGTGTTTTTATAAATTGTATTCACATTGGTCAAAAAGGCGATTTAGCCTCATTTCTGGTTAAACAGCTGTTATTTAAACTGCAGTTCCCGCGCTATTTTGTACCTCTGATGAAGCTACCTTTTTAGTGTGGCGAAAACGCTGATTGTATTTGTGCATTTGAATTAAATAGAGCGTTCAGGTCTATTTGGGAGTGGAGCCTTCATTTACTTTTTGGACTATCTGTGTGCGCTGGTTTGTTACTGTTTGGCATTTACGATATAAATTTTAGTTCACTTGATATAGACACCATGTATTCCATACTCCCACTCAAAGGAATGGCAGTGGATTTTAGAAAGAGAAATCTCATTTACAGTCACTCACACTTCTGATGGAAGTGAATGTGCTGCTGGATTCTCTGACATGCACTTTCAATCCTTTCATAATTGCCTGAACAAAGCAAGAGCGAGACTGGTTTATGTGATGCCCCCTCTGCTGGGGATTCCACTTTCTCTGAACAATGGAGCAGCTGAAGAGAGGCCTTAAACTAATGGCAAAACAACAGTCACCAGGACCTGCAACAGGTTTAGACAGAGTAAGAAAAAACACTTAATGGAAATTGATGGGATCTGTCTGCTGTTCTGGAACTTGGTAAAAAGGACATAGGCCTTCCTAACCACATAAACCAGAGTCAGTCCATCTTTGACAAACAAATGGACTTCCTGAGGAGCTTGTGACACTGTGATGCAGACCTTGGCCCAAATGTAGGGATATGCCATCTAGATTAAAAAGGATTAAGGTTAATTATGCCATGATTATTGTTCATGTTAGACTGAATAATTTTATGAAGGTCTTTCCTGCAGGACATACAGAAGGAAATAATAGGATTATAAAACACACTTGCAAGCATAAAAAAAAATCTCCTTTGTAAAATAATCCCATGGCAGATATTAAAAACAATCCTCAGTTCACTTAAGGTACGAACAAAGAATGAGTTAACCTTTTATATCTAATACCCATAGCTGTTAGGAACAAAATGACTTACATAGAGAAAGCCCACTTTTACATCAACTTTTATTAATAGTTTATTTATTTATTTAAATTTGTTGACCAGGAGTGTCCGACTGGACGTAGGTTCATTTTCAGCAGAGGCCCGGGGAGAAAAGCTCCACAGTTGAAATAAACAGACAGTATTTACATTGGATTACATAGTGATTAACAATTTACATAGCAATTACTTACAACATATTTACAGATGAAGAACATAGTCAACAGTAGACAACTAGAATCTTTATCTGTGAAGTGCATACCAGACATTAACAGTATTAGCTCTCACTTCCCCTCCCCTCCACTTATAGTCATTTCTGCCATATGTTGAGCTATCAAGAATAAAAAAAATGTGTAGTGATAGGGCAGAGTATCTTGAGCAAGTTAAAATTACTAGGTGTTCTTAGATAGGGGTTCTACGGCACTTAATGTGAAATTGGCATATATATTAGAGTCAGTGCCATTAACAGAAGTGACTAGTTGTGTTCTGTTAACAGAAATGTTTCTGCTTATTTGCTAGAAAAGGATGAAATATGTAGCCCTAAACCAAAGAACATATACTTTATTACCCAGTTCGTATATGGTTTAGGTTTTGTTAATCTTGTGAAAAGCTTCTGGAAAGTATTACTGAGAGAAAAATTTTGTGTTAATAGATTTTGTAATATACTTACTATATCTTATTCTAGAGGAAAGAATTCATATGTCTAGTACAGTAGTTATTTTGTACACCATGATCAATCTTTTATACATCAAGATGCATCCTACTCTCTAATAAAAGTTACTACTTTTGATAAAACCAGTCGTTCTAGATATATTAACAGCAATGGTTGCTGTACATGTAATATGATAATGTAATATATGCCCTCAGGTGTTCTTGGAACCTTGCTTTTGTTAGTCAGACTTCTGCAGTTTATACTCTCAAGTGTCCTGGTAGCCTGGCATACTTCACAGACACTATTAAAAATATTATACCCTAAGACGTCCATAAAACTTAGCTTAAATCATTCATACTAACAGGCAGTTTATGTTCTCAGGTGTCCTTTCAGCCTGGCTTACATACTTCATACAAAGGCAGTTTATGTCCACAGGTGTCCTTGCAGCCTAGTTTATATACTTCATAGACAGGCAGTTTATGTCCTCAGGTGTACTTACAGCCTGGCCTAAACACTTTACACACAGGCAGTTAATGTCCTCTGTTGTCCTTGCAGCTTGGCTTATATACTTCATACAGAGGCAGTTTACTTGGTGAGAGAACCAGGCAATGTACTTTCAGGCAGTAGCAACATCTCACAGAGACAGAGAGAGAGAGAGAATAGAAAAACAAGACAAAGTCATAGGCATTTTAATGATAAACATACTGGTAACACTGTATTACTGTAGGCCACTATTTTTGGAACAAGTTACTTGCATAACTAAAATAGCCAAACCACACACAAAAAAATACTATACAAGGATTTTCTTTAGCTGAAATACAAAATTTTGTGTCCCAGAAGTCTAAATGGAGAAGTTAAATTAAAATGCATTCTTATTAGGCTGACTTGTTTTAAGTTCTGATTGGTTTTATTCTGTAATGTAAGTGATGGTTCTTTTAACTACCTGGAAAACTCAGTTGACATGCCAGCAATTTTACAAGAAGTTTTCCACGGCATTGAAATCATTCATTTTTAATATATCATATATTATTCTGAGAAAGGGCTGGTGGTGTCCTTCAATTGTGCATAAAATAGACATCTAACTCAAGTGATTTTGTAAAGAACTTGCATGTGTGTTGCCTCCCTGAGACAAAAACAAGAGACTCATCAACTAAGTTAAATAGGATTGAGTTTATTTATGGTATGGTCATCTGTTTTGCTAGAGTGAATAGTCTTGGAAGATCCTTCCCACTGGACATAGAGAAGGGTATAGTGGAATTATCAAAGGGATTATCAAACATCCTTAAAAGCAAAGAAAATAAATCTCCTTTTTAAAGTCCTCTCATCACCACATTTGGTATCTCAGTATCAAGATGAAATGTTGGTATTTAGTCAGTAGTTAAAGACTCGTGTCATATACAAGAGATTCACTGCCTGCTTGCATGGTATGAAATATGCAGACATCCACAATGCTTTGCTTATGATGAGTTTCACCTCTCTCTCCATGGAGCATAAGTAATAAACAAAGAATTTTCCATCCTTATCCTTGTAGGGACATTTTAGATCTCTTCAAAATCCAAAATAAAAATGAAATAAAAAAAAATTACAGAATGTAAGAATCAAAGGTGAAAGTGGCTTTGCTAAATGTCAGAAGCATCCACAATAAAATGGGTGAATTAGAGGGTTTGATCTGTTTGGAGAATGCTGGTATGTGCATCATTACTGAAACATGTTTTAAAGACTTACGGTTCATAATAAATAAACAAATGTAAATAAATAAATAATACAAATTCCAAGGTATACCTCTTTTCATTGTTGCAGATCTGGTGGGAAAGATATAAAAGAGCATTTAAAAGTCAGAAGCCAAGAAACTAACTCAGGTCTAGAAATTACATGTACAATAATTAGTTTTGGTGGTACTGAATATATTATAGGAATCTACCAACTACCACCTATAACCCTTATATAGCATGTGAGTATTATAACTAAACTGGAACTTGTAAAAATCAATGAAAATGCAATCTTTGTGGGGGATGTTAACAATCCAAACTCTGGGAAGGTACTGTAGTCAACTTCAAATACATTTGCTCAAATATTAATTAACTAGGTTAATCAAAACAGTCTGGAAAAAATGACATCCAGCTAAGTATGACAATATCTCAGATATTCTAACAAATCTATGGCCTTTATGTTTCCCACCCATTGAAGGAGGAAGCTGCCATGGGTGCAAGCTGTTAGAGACACAAATGGCAGATGTCAAATGGCTGAGAGCGTTAAATCAGCACTTATTTATCAAGCCTTGCTTTTTTTTTTCTTTTTTTTAGTTTTGGCTTTTCAGCTTTGTTTTTTTTTTACTCTTCAACCTTCAGTTGAGGGGTGGTGCTAATATTTGGTACTATCAACTTATACATTAATAAAAATATAATTATAAGACAAAACTATATATACACAAATTAAAAAAAAATAATTTGGTGGTATGAAAAACATAAGATATGGAACAGGAAAACAGGCACTGCTTAGCTTTCAAAAGTTATACAAGCTGTAAAATCAAGCCTAAATTCAACTATGGACCTACTTAAAAATCTTCCAGACAAAAACAGTGAACTCAACTTGGTCTTAAAGGTTGAAAACAATAAGTTATTCTTTAATTACATTAGAAAACTCTAATGAAAAAAGGTTATGACTGTAACATTATCAATAAACAATGAAGCAAACACCTGGTGACAGTATGCAACAAATTTTCTTCCAGAAAAATCTAGTGTAAACTTCACACTAAGCAATGAAATACATCAAAATACTAGAGAGACAAGGTGAGATCTCATTTATATACAGTGGGGATAAAAAGTTTACACACCCTTTTTAAAATGCCAGGTTTTTGTGATATAAAAAAATGAGACCACAATAAATCATTTCAAAATTTTTTCCACCTTTAATGTGACCTATAACCTGTACAATTCAATTGAAAAACAAATCTGTTAGGGGAAAATATATAAAATAAAAAACTTACAATAAGCTGGTTCCATAAGTGTGCATACCCTTAAACTAATACTTTATTGAAGCACCTTTTCATTTAATTACAGCATTCAGTCTTCTTGGGTAGGAGTTTATCAGCATGGCACATCTTGACTTGGCAGTATTTGCCAACTCTTCCTTGTAAAAGTGCTCCAAATTTGTCAGATTGCAGGGCATCTCTTGTGCACAGCCCTCTTTAGGTCACCCCACAGATTTTCTATTGGATTCAGTTCTGGGCTATGGCTGGGCCATTCCAAAACTTTAATTTTCTTCTGGCAAAGCCATTCTTTTTTTGATTTGGATGTATGCTTGGGGTCATTGTCATGTTGAAAGGTGAAATTCCTCTTCATCTTCAGCTTTCTAGCAGATGCCTGAAGGTTTTGGGCCAAAAGTGACTGGTATCAAGAACTGTTCATAAGTCCCTCCAACTTGACTAAAGCCCCAGTTCCAGTTGAAGAAAATCAATGCCAAAATATGATGCTGCCACCACCATGCTTCACCATGGGGATGGTGTTCTTTTGGTGATGCGAAGTGTTGTTTTGCGCCAAATGTACCTTTTGGAATTGTGACCAAAAAGTTCAGCCTTGGTTTCATCAGACCATAACACATTTTCCCACATATTTTTGGGAGACGATGTATTGTTTTGAAAATTTCAGCCAGGCCTGGATGTTTTTCTTTGTAAGAAAAGGTTTCCATCTTGCAACCCTACCCCATAGCCCAGACATATGGAGAATACGGGAGATTGTTGTCACATGTAGTACACAACCAGTACTTGCCAGAAATTCCTGCAGCTCCTTTAATGTTGCCGTAGGTCTCTTAGCAGCCTCCCTGACCAGTTTTTGTCTTGTCTTTTCATCAATTTTGGAGGGATGTCCAGTTTTTTTGCAACGTCACTATTGTCCCATATTTTCTCCACTTTTTGATGACTGTCTTCACTGTGTTCCATGGTATAGCCAATGCTGTGGAATTTTTTTTACCCTTCTCCTGGCTGATACTTTTCAACAATGAGATCCCTTTGATGCTTTGTAAGGTCTCTGTGAACCACGACTTTTGCTGTAGCAGGCAACTGCGTAAATGTCAGGAAAATCCTTCTAGTACAGCTGAACTTTATTTGGGGTTAATTAGAGTCTCTTTAATTGATGGCAAGTGTGTACCCAAGAAGACTGAATGCTATAATTAAATCAAAAGGTGCTTCAACAAAGTATTAGTTTAAGGGTGTGCACACTTATGCAACCAGCTTATTGTACATTTTTTTATTTTTTATATGTTTCCCCTAACAGGTTTGTTTTTCAATTGAACTGTACAGGTTATAGGTCACATTAAAGGTGGGAAAAGTTTTGAAGTGATTTATTGTGGTCTCATTTTTTTTTATATCACAAAAACCTGGCATTTTAACAGGGGGAGTGTAAACGTTTTATATCCACTGTAACTACAAACACAACTGTGTAAACAAGTGAAATTAAAAATCGAGTATCGGTGGGGGGATATCCCCTTATGTAACTACAGATATAAATGTTGGCATAAGTAAAATTAAAACTCACATTTGATAGGCCAGACAACATAAATGTCAGCTTCCAAAAATAAATAAAAGAAATCCTGAACGCATCCCTCATCAATCATGTTAAATAAAATGTTAGCATATGGACATGTTTTTGAATAAGGGGGGGCAGGATGTAGTGGTACCATTTCAGAAGGGGGGGGTTACATAAAACTCTAACTATTTTAGAACAATCAGCTAGACCAGTTTTCTATGTGAAATCATGGAGAGAGTCAATATAGATGTTGTCCAAAACAGCACAGGTGACCCAATGATATAAAGATATAAAGATATGGATGTGTATGGATTTATTAAAGGGAAGTCTTGTACTTTGAATTTGTGGCATTCTTTGAAGGGGTAAAAGCAACATGTGAAGGGCAGACAGGTATCTCATGCTATCTTGCATAGAAAATCTTCTTCTTCTTCTTGCGGCTTTTCTCAGTTAGGGGTCGCCACAGCGGATCACCTGTCTGCTCATGATTGGCAGTGGAGTTTTACAGTGTTGAGTTGCCAGCCCAGTACCCAACCTTCCACAGAAGGCACACACATGCACGCACTCACGCCTAGGGCCAATGTGGAGTAGCCAATCCACCTACAGCATGTCTTTGGGATGTGGGAGAAAACTGGAGCACCCGGAGGAAATCCACGTGACCACAGGGAGGACATGCACACTCCACAAATAAGGCACCCCAGCTGACCTGTGCATAAGACTTAAGGGACCAAAAAGATTTTAATTGTGTGTATCTTAGCATCCACATCCATATAATGTAACAAAGCTTTCAGTTTCTCAATTTTTGCATTATCTTATGTTTAGTCTCTTCCAACATATCCTCAGCTGCCACAACAGAATAATTTCTAATCCATACTCCTAAATACTTCATTTTATCATATCCCCGTAAATATGGATATTGTTGGACCAATTCATGTGTGGACATATAATTTACCTCTTTTGCCTTTGTTTTAACTTCATTAATTTTGTATCCCAAAAGGATTTGAAACTGTCTTAAAATATTCCATAACACTGTAATGTCCCTTTCTGGTTTTGTCATGTATAAAATAATATCATCTGCAAATAGAGCCAGCTTTTCCTGACTACCATACCCATTATATCCTTGAATTTCTGAATCCCTTATTTTCTTTGCCAGTGGTTCTAAATATAATGCAGACAACAAAGGGGAAAGCATACAACCCTGCCTGGTTCCTCTACTCAAACATAAGTTATCAGAGAAGACCCACCCACTTTAATTTTTGCCTCCGATCCCTCATATATACTCCTAATCAACCTTATAATTGTATCAAGGAAAGCAAATGCTGCCATTGCCCTGCTCATGAAGTGCCAGTCTACTCTGTCAAATGCTTTCTATGCATCAAGTCCCACCAATAACAGTGGTATTTTCTTAAACTCTGCTTCCCTCTGGATCATCAGTGTTCTGTTAATATTGTCAAATGTTTGCCTCCCCTCCACAAAACCACACTGACCTATCTTGCATAGAAAATATCCAATAAAGTAAGAGTATAAAATGTAACTTAATGAGAAACACCTATTTATTTATTTACAATTTCTTACCATGGTAGGACACTGATCAATAATTACAAATTACAGACCCTGCCTAGGTAGTGCAAATCAACAAACAAATGAGTATTGAAGACAGTGTTGAAAATCAGTAAAACAGCAATCAGCAACAGTAAGAATTAGCTGTAAATTAATACATGCATGTATAATATTCAAATAGAGTAAAAGATGGCCAAGGAAGAACCGGAGGTAAGGGAAAGGGGAAACAAGAAAATGGTAATAAGTGAATAGTAGTAGTAGTGAGTTGTATATACAGGTACAGGCTGGAATTCAATAGGAAACATGAATACGCATGGCTGAAGGTAGCGACATATGTGGATGGGGGGGTGTTTAAATTATGTGGCCTGAGCTGTGAAATTTACATTTCTTCAGGAAAGTTTTGAACTATGATCTGAGCATGAAGTATGGTAGACATCCTTTAGGCAGAGGGGAAGTTCATGCCATAGTTTGGTTGCTAGTAGGCAGAAGCTGTGTGATGGATGCAGCAGAGCTTGATTTTGGGGTTGAGTGCCCAAAGAAAGTACAGTTGTGTACACTTACCATAAATGTAGATGTTCAAGTGCATTCACTGTTACAGTCATCACATTTGGGTTATCCCTGCCAGGGTAGCCCTCAGCCGGCCTGAATACCAGAGGTTTAGTATTTCTGCGTCGGTTGCTTTCGCTTCAGGACTGATGTCAGGTCATCAGTAGTATAAAGTAAGGCAGCCAATGCTATTGCTTCAGGAGCCCTCAAGTGGGAGCCAGGTTCTGGTGGAAGAATCCCACGAGTAGAAAGTAAATACCAAAATGTCCCTTGTAAGGAGAGAGAAGAAAGAAGAGGAGGATGGAGAGAGGAGAACCAGGACTGCAGCTGTGAATACACTTGAACATCTACATTTATGGTAAGTGTACACAACTGTACAATGTTCTTCGTGTTTCACTGCTGCAGTCATCACATTTGGGTTGATTCCCAAAGCTGAGAAAAAGGGTGTAGGCAGTCAAGGAGACTAGGGGCTGGCTAGGATGCACTGTAAGACTGCAGTGCCAAACTCTGCCCTGGATTTGGAGAAGGTAGGCAGGTGGTAATGTTTGGTGAAAGTGTGAACAGATGTCCAGATGGCAGCCTCCAGGATGCCCCTGGTGGGGACTCCTCTGAGGAAAGCTGCAGAGGTGGAGGCTGCCCTTGTGGAGTGAGTCCTGACCCCCTTTTGGGGAGGCTTTACGTGCTACTTGTAACAGAAATGGATGCAGTGTACTATCCATTTAGAAATTGTTTGTTTGAAGATGGCTTTACCCTCTGCTCCTGTAGCAAAGCTAACCAGCAATTGATCAGACTTTCTGAAGGATTTAGTCCTATATAGATAGAATCTGAGCTGTCTGTGCACATCTAGGGAGTGCAGGATCCTTTCCCCTTTGTTCTGTGGGCTAGGGTAAAAGGTGGGCAAATGAATGGATTGGTTAAGAGTTACACTAGACACCACTTTGGGCATGAAGGATGGGTTAGTCCTGAGGGAAACCCTGTCACAGCATGGAAGATGATGAGCCATGAGTGCTTGTAGCTCGGAGACTCTTTTGGCTGAAGTGATGGCCAGAAGGAAAGCTGTCTTCCAGGACAGAAACTGTAACTCTGCTGAAAATGCTGGTTCAAAGGGGGGCAGGGTGGGCTTTTCCAACACAAAGTTAAGGTCCCAAGCTGGGGTAGGTGCTCTTCAGGGTGGCTTTAATTTGCTAGCCTCTCTTAGGAATTGTTTGATCAAAGGGTGTGAGAAAAAGGGGCTGCTCAGTGGGGAAATGAGCAGAGATAGCAGAGCCATGAAATTTAATAGAGGAAAAAGAGAGACCACTGTGTAGCAGGTCAGCTAAGTAATCCAGAATGAGAGGGAGGGCTGTGCTGTACTGGCTCCCTTAGCCTGAAGCCAGGTGCAGAACCTTTTCCATTTGTCAGTATAAGGCTTTCTAGTGCTAGGGCATCTGGCCTCATGTATAACATCTAGAACCTGTTTACTGAGGTTGGCAGATTGATCGGTGGTTAGGGAATAAGCCAAGCTGCCAAATTGAGGGTCTGCAATTGGGGATGCATGAATTCTCCTTCCTTCTGGGTCAGGAGGGTTGGGATCTGTGTAAGATGCCATGATGGCAGTGGGGACAGGCTGCGCAGCAGTGGGTACCAGTGCTGGCAAGACCAGTCTGGAGCAATAAGAATTGTACTTGTTTTTTTTCTCCCATATTTTGAGCAGAACCCTGGGGATGAGAGGTAGTGGAGGAAAGGCATAAACTGATAGGCTGACCCAGGGGAAGAACAGGGCATCCACTTTCCAAGCCATGCAGTGATGCTCCTTGGTGTAGAACTTGCTGAGCTGATGGTTGGTGTGGGAGGCAAAGAGGTCGACCTTTGGGGTGCCCCATTTCTGAGTTATTAGGGTGAAGGTTCCTTTGTCTAGCTGCCATCTGTGTGGGTCCAGAAGATTTCTGCTTAAGTGGTCTGCCAGAGAGTTTAGAGAACCTGGTAGGAATTGTGCTAACAGGTAGATTTGCATGGCAGAGGCTGTGTGCCAAAGGGTCATGGCCAGCATGCATAGAGGGCAGGAATGTATCCCTCCCTGCTGGTTGACATACCACATCACAGTGGTGTTGTCTGTTTTGATCAGGAGAGCCCCTGGGGAGAGAAGGGGCCTGAAAGCTGCCAATGCGTGCTGGACAGCTAATATCTCTTTTTGGCTGATGTGCAGATGGAGTTGATCTGGGCTCCAGTGGCCCTGTATGCACCTGCCATCCAGGTGAGCAATCCAGGCATAATCTGATGCATCTGTGGTGAGGGTCTGGGCGGTGGGGGGTGATGGTGAGAAAGGCAGTCCTTTGTTGTGGGAGCATGCTGCTGCCCATCAAAGAAAATCTTTTCTGAGGCAAGGTGCCATGGGTATAAGAGTTTCCAATTCTTGAGAGTGTTGACACCAAAGGCTTTTTAGGTACCATTGAATGAGTAGAATGCAAGATGCCATGAACCCCAGCACTTGCAGAATTTTCCTTGCAGATAACTGGGGTCTGGTGACTAGCTGAGAAAAGTAGGCTGTCAGGTAAGTTTTCTTCTCTGGAGTAAGGAATGCCATCTGGGATGCTGTGTCCAGGCTTGCTCCCAGGAATATAATCATTTGGGTGGGTACTTGTTTGGATTTCTTTTCGTTGATTGTGTACCCTGGGGAGGTCAGTAGGGACTTTACAAAGGCCAGGTGTTAGAGCAACTTTTCCTGACTGTCTGCCTGAATTAGGCAGTCATCTAAGTATGGGTAAATTTGGATATTCCTTTGCCTGCAAAAGGCAATGGCCACAGCCAGACATTTTGTGAAAACTCTGGGAGCAGTAGATAAGCCAAAGGGAAGTGCAGAGAGCCTGCCATGAAATGTAGATATTTCCTGCATGATTCCCTGATAGGAATGTGGAGGTAGGCCTCTTTCAGGTCTAGGGTGGCTAGCCAAGCATCCTTGGAGAGCATGGGTAGCATTTTCTGGAGGGTGAGCATTTTGAATTTTGGTATCACCAGGAAGGTGTTTAGAATGGATAGATTGAGGTTGGGGTGCCAGGTGCCCTCTTTTCTGGGTACCAGAAAAAGTCTGGAGTAGAAACCTTGGCCTTTCTGTTCTGCAGGGATGTGCTCTATTGCCCTCATAGAGAGCAGGGAAAGGACTTGTTTCTGCACCTCTGCCCACTGGTCTGGAGGTAGATCTGGAAACCTTTTTAGAGTGGAAGGAGTGTGGAAAGAAAATTTGTATCCCTAGGACACTATGTTGAGGACCCAATGGTCGTTGGTAATGGTGGCCCAGCTGCTTGCATGAAAGGAGAGTTTTCCTCTTAGGGGTAAGTGAAGGTGGGCAGAGGGAGGGGGTAGGGAGGAGAGTCATTCTGAGTTCTTACCATGAGGGGGTGGCTTAGAACTCCTTGTTTTTGAAGTGGAGGAATTCCACTCTTTTGATCTCTGCATTCCCTGTGGCTGCTGTCTGGGGGTCTGCTTCCACGGGGTCTGGGCTGAACTAAGCTGGTGGGAGCAGGAAAGGACCAGTGCTTGGAGGGGCAATGCCTGTTGAACCTGGGTGGCTGGACCTGTAAGAAATCCTTAACTGTCTGCATAGAGTTAGCTTTTTCTTCCATCTTTTTTAAGACCTCCTCTGTCTTAGTGCCAAATAGGTGTCTTTGTGCAAGGGTGCATCCAACAATTTAGATTTAACATGGTCTGACAAGGGCTGTCCCTTAAGCCATGCATGCCTTCTATGGACAGAACCGGTGACTGCTGCCCTGCAAGAGGCTTCTAGGGCAGCAAAACCTCAGTGCAAGGTGTGTTTAGTTGCTTGACTTGCAGAATGCATTAACTCTTGTAACTCTTTAGATTCTGCACAAGCAGGAAAGGAAGACACTTTTTGTTTGAGGAGTTCCAAGGTATGTTGTTGAAATGTTAGCATATGGAACTGGCAATTTAGTGTTCTGATGGCAAGAGTAGCAGAGGTGTATATTTTTTTACCCAATCTGTCTAGTGCTCGGGAATCCCTATCTGAGGGGGTGGGATTCTTAGCAGAGGTTGCTTTAATTTCTTTAGGCCCTTGAAAAATTACCTCAGGGTAAGCAGTAGGATTTTTAAAAATAAATTTGTGTGAGTCAGGGACCCTATAATACCTGTCAGGTTTTCTGGGTGGAGGAGTCAAAATGGATTCCAGAAAAACATCATCCACAACATCCAGGACTGGGGGAATGGCCAGGGGTCTGTGCTGTGGAAGATCTAAGAATTCCCTGAGACTCTTTTTAGACTGAGGGTAGTCGTGACATTCCCACTGGAAATGCTTCCTTAAGATATCAAAGGTTTCCCCAAAGGAAAAGTCCTCGGAGGGAGAGGCTGAAGGAATGGAGTCCTCTGCATCAGAATCCTCATAAGCAGAGAGGGGTTGCATGTCTTCATATTCAGATGCAGCAAAGTCATCAGACTCCTGTTCAGACAAAACTACTGGGGACAGATCTCTTTTTCTTTTGGAAGGGGTAGCTTGGCTTCCCCTGATCAGCATAATAAGGTCTTCTGCCATTTTAAGCATTTGAGAGTGAGGCAAGGAAGCAGGTGCCTGAGATTGTGTTGTGGGCTTCTTGGGTGTGGTTCATACTCTGGGCCTTAGAAACACGGTAGTTTTTGAAAGAACGGTAGACGTGAAAGTTGTCGGTTTGTGTCGAGAATCGGTAGTGCGAAGTACTTCCACCTAAGCCGGTGCCTGCTCAGTGGCTCTGGACCCATCCAAGGGACAGACAACCACGGGATCCTTAGTCGAAGAAGAATTTTGCGGCATACCAGACTCCGAAAGGGTCTCGGTAGTGGCCTGCGAATCCACAGAAGTGGGCATCAAGGGCTGCGAAAGTGCCTTACTGAGGACCAGAGAACTGACAACTAGCTTAACAGATGCATTGATGGTAGGTTTGGACCTGTGCAGTCTGTCTCTGTCTTTATCCTTACGTTTTTTCGGAAGATCTGCTGTTGGATGGCTTACCAAAGCCATATCGGAATTCGAGGACTGTAAGCGAAAATATCTAGCTACAATAAAGGCCCAACGACTTATGGTTCTGGCATTGAACAAAGCACAAAAGCGACAGCGGGGGACGTCGTGGTCTGGGCCTAAGCAAGTGACGCATTAAGAATGAAAGTCTCGGTGTGGTATTTGCTTTCCACAGGCGAGACAATTGTTATTTTTTTCTGACATCGGTTAGTGCAAGAAAAAAAGATCTCCAACGGGGTACTTAGCTTTAGAAGACTTCAGCTTCAGTTCGGAAGATGAAACTCAGGTAGTGGCCGACCGGCACTCATGCAAACTGCTTCTGCTTCGGGCTTCGTGGCAAGAAAGACTGATGTAATGGCGTCAGCTGCCTTACTTTATACTACTGATGACTTGACATCAGTCCTGAAGCAACAGCTACTGACACAGAAATACTAAGCCTCTGGTATTCAGGCCAGCTGAGGGCTACCCTGGCAGGGATAACCCAAATGTGATGACTGCAACAGTGAAACACAAAGAACATCTGGTGGCTCCTAAGACTGTAGGAAGTGGTTATAGGAATAAATATTGAAGAAACTGGTATGGGGGTATCTAAATGCAAAAAGTAAATAGATTAGGGAGTCTAAGAAGATGTTGGCTCTTTGTTTTATGAGCATGTATTTCATTTTTTCAATGTAGATGCAGAGGCACTTTTGTTTTGGAGCGTTTTACTTAAAGGTGACTTTTGCCTGACATACAGGGTAATGTTTGAGTCAGTTCCATTTGAAAGTCTATGTCTGGAGCAAATTGTTTGGATGTTAACATTAAACCAGAGAACCTAGCACTAAAGATAAATACAAATAATGTAAGAAAGTTGCAACTACAATAAAGAAAACTTTTCAAGATTCTGAAATAGGCCTCCTTTATCTATCAGAAGTCAATTATTAAGTAATCTTAATTTATACACGAGAAAGACATTATACACATAGTGTATGAAAACCAAGTTTTTGAAGGCTAATAGATCATAAATTTGACAACTGAACCTATGAAACTGACATTACAAGAAGGACTGAGAAGCCATGATGACCTTATAACCACTGGCGTCTTTCATTCTCATGCATATAAGCATCCACGTTCATTCCAACTGCATAAGGCAAACGAGGTGCAGGAGGGCTTAATCCTTGACCCTTGGCTGTATCCTCACTCATATGTGAAGAGTTATGATTTTCAGAGTCCACTCAGTAGGCAGAAGAATAACAGTGAGACATGTAATTCTGCACCAATAATGGCAAGCCTTTGAGTTAGAAAATGTCAGTTTACGGAGGCTTACAGTGCCTGCAAACATGGAAGCATCCAAGCTAAGCACTGCCATGTGTGGCACCTTAGTGAAAATTGTGGTTCACTCGCGAGATCAAAGTGGACCTTTGTACTGAAAATACCTGAACGGAGATATAAAACAGTGGAAAAGGAAAAGACAGGTTTGGTTTTGTACTGAAGTCATCTTCAAGCCTTGGTGGGTATCTCCACATGGTGGGCCTGCTCTTTACTAAATCCCAGCAAGGTAAAACTGATGCATAAAATTTCATATATCATGAAAAAAGAAAGAGCCGGGAACACTTATCCCAGGATAAAAAAGTGCCCAGCCCTGGTAAAGGCACTATGGCCAGGACTGGTAGAGTGACTGGTGCAAAATCCTCTAGGAAAAGAAGAGAACTTGCAACTGTGTCTGATTCAATAGAGGGCCCCCCCAGCAACAACAAATAGCCTCTGAAAAGTTACAAAATTGACCTGCCAGGCAAGATGCCTGGAAAAGTACAGTTGTGTACACTTACCATAAATGTAGACGTTCAAGTGTACTCACTGTTGCAGTCATCACATTTGGGTTATCTGCTTGCAGTAGCTCTCAGTCGGCCTGATTATCAAAGTCTTGGGTCCTGCGTCGGTAGCTGTCTCATCTTCCGTGACGTCAGATAGTCAGGGGTATAAAGCATGCAGCTGACGCCATTACCTCAGTTTTTCTTGCCCCAGATGTCAGGTGCCCCCCTAATGGGAAGCAATTAAAAAAATATATATATATATATATATATATATATATATATATATATATATATATATAAGGTTACACCTCCAACAGAAAAGCAAATACAACAAAAAGCTTTTAAGCATAGTAAAAAGGAATAGAGGTATAGCCAAAAGAAGTCAGGGGGCTGAAGGGAGGGTAACCAGGACTGCAACAGTGAATACACTCTAACATCTACATTTATGGTAAGTGTACACAACTGTACTATGTTCTTCATGTTTCACTGTTGCAGTCATCACATTTTATGCAGATTCCCAAAGCTAAGGATGGGAGGAGGCATTTAGATAGCATTAGGACCTGCTATAAAGCCTGCAAGACTGCAGTGGCAATGCCAGTTCTGGATTTAGAGAAAATTGGTAAATGGTAATGCTTGTTGAAAGTATGTATAGAACTCCAGGTAGCAGCTTCTAGGATGTCCCTGGTAGGTACACCTCTGAGGAAGGCTGTAGAGGTAGATGCAGCCCTGGTTGAATGGGGTCTAATCCCCTGTGGGATAGGTTTCCCATGGTGCTTATAGCAGAAATTAATGCAATGGCCTATCCATTTAGAAATGGTTTGCTTTGAAATAGCCTTCCCCTCTGCCACTGCAGCAAATGCCACCAACAGTTGTTTAGATTTCATTTGAGGTTTAGTCCTGTCCTAGTAAAATCTAAGTTGTCTGTGCACATCTAAGGAGTGCAGGATCCTTTCCCCTTTGTTTTGTGGATTAGAAAATAAGTTTGGCAAATGAACAAACTGATTAAGAGCCACACTGGATACCACCTTGGGCATGAAGGAGGGATTGGTCCTGAGGGACACCCTTTCTGCATGAAAGATGATGAAAGGCTCCACTGCCATAAGGGCCTGCAGTTCAGATACCCTTCTTGCTGAAGTAATTGCCAAAAGAAAGGCTGTTTTCCAAGAAAGAGGTTTTAACTCTGCATTTGCAGTTGGCTCAAAAGGAGGAAGAGTGAGTTTTTCCAATACAAAGTTAAGGTCCCAGGCTGGAGTTGGGGCTCTCCTGGGTGGTCTTAAGTTTTTGGCCCCTCTGAGGAACTGCTTGAGCAGTGGATGAGAGAAGAGGGGTGGTTCTGTGTTGTAATGAGCTGAAATGGCTGAGGCATGAATTTTGATGGAGGAAAAAGAAAGGCCCTTATGAAGCATTTCAGTTAAAGTATTGAAGAGTCTGAGGTAAATTGGGCGCTGCTGTGCCCATCCCTTGAGTTTGGCTCCAGGCACAGAATCTTTTCCATTTTTCAGCATACGATTTTCTAGTACTAGGCCTCCTTGCCTTCAAAATGACATCAAACACTTGTTTACTGAGTCATGGTAATGGAGAGATTAGGAAATTAGCCAGGCTGTCAGGGTCAGAGTTTGAAGCTGAGGGTGCAGAATCTGGCTCTCCTGCTGAGAAAGCAGGGTATGGGTCTGAGACAGGTGCCACGGACCCAGCAGTGGCAAACTGTGCAAGAGGGGGTACCAGTGTTGGCGTGACCAGTCTGGTGCAATCAGTATAGTCATTGGTTTGTCCTGTTTGATCTTTAGTAGTACTTTGGAAAGGAGAGGCAGAGGAGGAAAGGCATAAACTGATAGATTTTTCCAGCTGAAGGACAGAGCATCCACTTTCCAAGCTTGTTTGTGGGGAGTCCTTGTGTAGAATTTGTCCAATTGGTAGTTCTGGGGGGAGGCAAACAGGTCTATATCTGGGCTCCCCCATTTGTTTACCAAAATGCTGAAAATCTTTGGTTCCAGTTTCCACTCGTGTGGATCCATGAGATTTCTGCTTAGTTCGTCTGCCAGTGCATTTAGTTTTCCTGGTAGGAATTGAGCCTGTAGATGCACTTGGTAGCTCAAGGTTGTGTTCCACAGAGCCATGGCTTGTCTGCAGAGGGGGTAAGAATGCGTACCCCCCTGCTTGTTTATGTACCACATAACAGTGGTGTTGTCCGTCTTACCATTAATTGTCCTGGAATAATGTGGTGCGTTTGACTTGGGTTCCATTTGCCCTGAATGCACTTCCCTGCCAGGTGAGCCCCCCATGCATAGTCTAATGCATCTGTTGTTAGGGTTTGGGTGGCAAGGGAGTAGAGTGAATGGTAGTCCCTTGTTTAGGTGGCAGGCCTCTGCCCACCAAAGGAACTCTAACTGTAGGCAAGGTATGATAGGGATCATTGTTTCTAGATCCTGAGAATGCTGACACCATAGGCTTTTTAGATACCATTGTAGCTTCCTCATATGTAGTCTTGCATATGGAATTAGTAGAATGCAGGAGGCCATGAACCCCAAGGCTTGCAGAATTTGCCTTGCAGATAGCAGGGTTTTTGTGGCCATTAGTTTGAAGTAAGTTGTCAAATGAATTTGTTTCTCTGGCGTGAAGAAAGCCATCTGGAAAGTTGTGTTCAAGCTTGCTCCCAGGAACATAACTTGTTGACAGGGTACCAGCTGTGATTTCTTTTGATTTATGGTGTACCCCAGACAAGTTAGCACCTTTTGTACAAATGCCAGATGATTCAAAAGTATGTCCTGGCTTTCTGCCTGAATTAGACAATTGTCCATTTGCGGGTATATTTGAATATTTCTTTGCCTGCAAAATGAAAACTGGAGCTAGGCACTTTGTGAATACCCTGGGCACAGTAGATAAGCCAAAGGGCAGTGCAGAGAACTGATAGTGCATGTAGCCTGCTTTGAAAAGTAGATATCTTCTGCAAGATTCCCTGATTGGGATGTGCAGGTAGGCTTCTTTTAAATCCAGTGCTGCCAACCAGGCATCTTTGCCTAGCATAGGAAGTAACTGGCGAAGAGTTAGCATCTTGAATTTTGGAATCACCAAAAAAGGTGTTTAATATGGAAAGGTCCAGGATAGGACACCAAGAGTTGTCCTTTCTGGGTATCAGGAAAAGTCTTGAGTAGAAACCATGTCCCTTTTCCTCTTCTAGGACAGTTTGAATGACCTTTATGCTTAAGAGAGAGAGTACTTGCTTTTGAGCCTCTGCCCACTAATTTGGGGGTAGATCTGGCCAACCGTTTGGGGTTAGTAACATGTGGAAATGAAATCTGTATCCTGGAGAAACTATACTTAACACCCATTTGTCCTGGGTAATGAGTTTCCAGTTTTTTTGCCTGCAGAGCAATCTTTTCCCCTAAAGGAGCAGTCAGTTGAGAAGTGCTTAGAAGTTTTAAAGTTAAGTCATTGAGACAGTTTAACATAGGGGGAGTCTTACTACACCCTGATTTGGAAGTGGGAGCCCCCCCACTGTTTAGTCCTGTGCATACCCTGAGACTGAAGCCTGGGTGTTCTGCTGGTTCTGGGTTTGGACTGAGAAGGCCTGGAAGAGGCAGGAAAAGATCAGTTCTTAGAGGGCCAATGCCTACTAAATCTTGGAGGTTGTACTTGTAGGAAATCTTTAACAGTTTGCATAGATTTAGCTTTTTCCTCCAACTTCTTCTGCTTTGTTGCCAAACAGGTGGTCCTGATTTAAGGGAGCATCCAGCAATTTAGCTTTAACATGATCTGGCAAAGATTGCTCCTTAAGCCAAGCATGCCTTCTAAGTACAGACCCAGTGACAGCAGTCCTGCAAGATGCCTCTAGTGAATCAAAACCACATTGCAAAGTATGCTTTCCAACCAGTTCAGCACAATGCATTAAATCCTGCAAATCCTTATTTTCAGCATAATCAGGAATCAACATAATTTTCTGTTTAAGCAATCCAATAACATGCTGCTGATACTTTAACATATGAAACTGGCAATTCAAGGCCCTAATGGCTAAAGTTGCAGAAGTGTATACTTTCTTATCCCATCTATCCAGCGCCCTGGAGTCTCTATCAGAGGGGGTAGGATTTTTGGCAGTAGTAGCCTTGATGCCCTTGGGTCCCTGTGAAATGGTCTCAGGATCCACAGTAGAATTTTTAAAAAGGAAATTGTGAGAGTCAGGGACCCCGTAATATCTATCAGGTTTTCTGGGAGCAGGAGGTAAAGAGTCAGGAGCCAAGCTAGATTTCGAAAAGGCATCATCAACAATGTCCAGTACAGGAGGTATAGCTGAAGGCCTGTGCTGGGGCAGGAGTAAGAAATCCCTAAGCCTTTTTTTAGAATCATAGTAATCCTGGCTTTCCCAGCGAAAGTGCTCCCTAAGAGTATGCAGGGTTTCACCAAAAGAGAAATCCTCTGGGGGGGAAGCAGAGGGAATAGAGTCCTCTGCATCAGAATCCTCATAGGAAGATAAGGGTAAATCCTGGTCATCAGAGGAAACAGAAATTTCAGAATCCTGGTCAGAAGTATCACATAAGCAAATTCAATCCTAGGTTTCTTAGAGGGGGAAGGATGGCTTCCCCTGATTAAAGTAATAAGGTCTTCAGCCATTCTTATCATCTGTTTTTTTAGGCATAAAGGCCTGACTATGCGGTCTGGGCATCAGTTTCCTAAGCATAGTTTGAGTTTTAGGCCTTGAAGAAGAAGATGGCGTTGGTTTAATATGCAAGTCAGTAGGCCTAAATACACCCTCAGAAGCAGGTGCCTGCACAGTGGCTCAGGACCCATCCAAGGTAGACACATCCGCAGGTTCCACAGCTGAAGCATTTCGCGACATTCCGGACTACAAATAGGTCTCAGTAGAGGCCTGCGAATCTGAAGTAGCGGGTATCAGAGGCTGCGAAAGCACCTCAGTGAGTACCGGCAAACGTACCGGCGAACTGGCAACTGGCTTACGAGAAGTGTCGTCAGCAGCTTTGGACCTAGGCGGCCTGTCTCTGTCTTTATCTTTGCGTTTTTTCAAAATGTCAGTAGTCGGATGGCTTAACGAAGACATATCTGTAAAATTGAACTGAGTACCAAAATATTTAAAAGTGTAAATATACCGACGACGAATAGTACGTTACTTAAATAAGGCACAAAACCAACAGCGAGGTACATCGTGGTCAGGGCCTAGGCAAGGAATACAGTACGAATGAAAATCTTTGTGAAGTATTTGCTTTCCACAAGAAATACAATTATTGACTTTTACTGACATCGGGTTAGAGCAAGAAAAAGTTTCCCCAACGGTGTACTTAGCTTTAGTTGAAGACTTCAGTTCTGAAACTCGAAAATGAAAATTTCAGGAGTTGACCGACCAGCACTTGCGAACTGCTTCTGCTTCGGGCACCGCACAGCAAGAAAGACTGAGGTAATGGCGTTGGCTGCATGCTTTATACCCCTGACTACCTGACGTCATGGAAGATGAGACAGCAACCGATGCAGGACCCAACACTTTGATAATCAGGCCGACTGAGGGCTACTGCAAGCAGATAACCTAAATGTGATGACTGCAACAGTGAAACACGAAGAATATCGGAGAAATGGACACTTGAGGACAAAACAGAAATAATGTTTTGTTTCTACTATGGAACTAATGTAGAGTTCCTGAAAAGGGGTTAAACTGCAAGAGCAAAGGGAAAAATACAGAAGAGAAAAATCATTAAACTAAAAAAATGGAAAACATTGCAGAATCCAAATTAAGGTCAATTGACAGACTAAAAACAAAAAAATATGTAGACAAGAAAACATTGAATGAGTTGGAAAAGGAACAAAAAATGAAGTATTAAGAGAAAAAGAACTCCACAGGTATTTTCAACATTAAAGAGAGAGAAATGGACCCGAGAGAAAAAGTGAGACCTAATATGATGTACTTTATACACAGAAAATAAATCAATCTTAACTATTAATCATAAAGCAAAGTCAAAAATATCTGAAAGTTCATATAGGCAAAGGCACCCAGACATGGTAGACATTACAAAAAAATAGAATAGGAGCACAGAAGTCTAATGAAGTGACAAGTAAGCAGTTTGATACAGAAATGGAGGAAATTGAAAATGAAGTGATAGATCAGTTATGAAGTAAATAATTTGAATGGTAATGCCAGCTGCAGCAGTCACATCAGACTTGTGGTTTATTAAATGTTGAAAGTAGTAAAGCTGTCTCACAAAATGAAATGCGACATTCCTTTCAAAGCCAAAATATTTCCATGCAGAGGCAGAAAGAGCAGGAAACTGAAACTGTACAAGAAACTTTCAATCAGGAAAAAAATGTAAAAGAAGACCTGCTGGATTTGATCGAAATGGATAAATATAATGATATGCATGAGAGACAGAGGATGCCAAAAGTGAATTAAACACAGATTGTTAAAAACCTAACAAGCCAAATTAATAAAATAATTGGAACTATAAAGAGGGATCCACATGATATAACAGAAATTAAAAAAATACATTACTGTGCAGCAAATTTAATAACAGACAAGTTATTGCAAAGAAAGCATAAATTAGTAAAGGAAAATAAAGGGGCAAATAGATTACCAGCATGGAAGCATTGACTAGAAACATATGTGAAAGAGTTAAGAAAAGAAGTATTACTACTTGAAGAATACAGAAAAGGAAAGCAATCGAAAACATTTACTAGAAAAGTAAGAGTTGAAACAAATATCCAACATCTAAATGGATCAAGATTTAAGTTATGCTGTCTTAACAATAAATTAAAAATCTCTAAGCGGGCTGAAAAACTTAGGAGATACATGAAGAAATATAAAGAAAGGATATAAAACAAAAAGTTTAGGGATGACAAAGAAATTTTACAGGGAGTTAGGAAAAAAAACAGCAACCATTGAGATACCAAGAAAACAGGAAATTAATGCATTCTAGAGAACTATCTAAGAGGATCCAGTTCAGCACAATAAGGAAGCTAGTGGGTAAAAAAGGAAAAAGCACAACTCAGAAACTCTGATATAGAAGATATGGAGTGGAATGAAGTAACTCATACTAAGATAGAGGTTCATATAGGACAAAGGATCATCTTTTGTTAAATAAAGCCATAATGGAGACCTGTAAAAAGAAGAGGAATCTCAGTACGGCATGCATATATTACAAAGAAAACATATGACACCATTCTTCACTCTTAGATTATATAATACTTACAGATGTACAAGATCAATCAAATATTCGTATATTTTATTACAGTTACGATGAAGAAATGGAAAACCACTTTGGAGTTGAACTACAAAAAAGGACTAATTACTATCGAGGGTGTGAAAATCCAGTCTGGAATATTCCACGGTGATTCATTGTCACCATTATTGTTTTGCCTTGCAAATCTTGCAATCTCTTAAGCTGTTTACTTGACAGCCTAGGTCACGGGTTTAGTGTGACTCCAAGAATATCATCAAGTGAAAGGATATCTCATTTTCTTTTTGTGGATGACTTTAAACTAGTTCATCAGATAAACACATGAAAGAGCAAATGCAAGTTATTTAAGGCTTTTCAGATAACATAGGAATCTCATTTACTCTCAAAAAATGTGGAAAAGCAGCATTTGAAAGAGGGAAATTAAAGATTCAAGAAAACATAAACTTGGGGAGGAATGTGATATAAAAATTTAGAACAAGAAGTAGTGTAGAAATATCTTGGAATAGACAAAGGGGCAACGATACAGCATAAAAAAACAAAGCCCAGTAAGGAATATTTTAGAAGATTAAAATTAATACTGAAAACAGCCTTGACATCTAGGAATAACGTTTAAGCTATATTTCGACTTGCACTTCCTGTTTTAACTTGTAGCTTTGGGGTGACTGTCCACAAAAAACAGTTTGATAAGTCTGACAGAAAAACAAGAAAATTGCTCCAGGCCCATCAAATGACATACAAGAAAGAGTGTTTGCCAAGATTATACATCCCTCAGTCCGAAAGAGTTATGGGCCTCCTTGAAATCAACTACGCATATAGATCAGTAATTGTGGGATTGCATACGTGTTATTGACATCATCATATCCAAATATATTAAAAGTTTTAAAGCATGAGCAAAAGAAGTACAAGATGACCTCTTCGGTTAGGTTAGCAGAAGCTTTTAGGAAAAAAGCAGCCATGGAAATCCAACCAAATGTGGTTAAAAGTCAGGTGGCAACTGAAAGTGCAAAAAAATAAAAGAAAGAATACAAAGAAAAGGATCAGAAAAAAGAAAAGACAAAAGGAAAGATTGTAATTGTAGCAAGAAGTATAGAGATCTGCTGGAACAGCCCCATGTTGACCAAAAGCTGTACAAATGGCTTAGATGGGGTGAAATTAAAACAGATGAAAGGTTAATATTGGCAAACCAAGACAGTGGATTTCATACCAGATGGTTCTCAAAATCCACAGAAAAGTTGAAGATACTTTTGTGGTACAGAACTAGAAACATTTACACATCTTGTTGCAGGGTGCAATAAACTCATGGCTGAAGGTTTGTATAATGAAAGACAATGTGGCAAGGCTGTTGCACTGGAAAATTTGTAAATAACTACAACACAGAGGCAGCTGTGAGACACTGGAAACATAAACCACAAAAGATTGTTAAAAATGATGAAATAATGATTACATGGACTCACCCCATACCAGCAGATAAGAAGCAGATGCAAATAGACTGGATGTTGTAGTTAAAGAAAAACAGACAGATATAGCTTTGATTACTGAAATTGCTACATACAGTGACTACAGTGTCTTATAAACTGAAAGACATAAATCTGTTAATTATCAGGACTTGCAAACATAAACTACAGCAATATGGAATAAAGACACAACAATAGTTCTTGCTGTAGTAGGAGCAATTGGGCAAAAAAAAAAAAAAACGAAATCTTCAAGTATATCTAAATACGCTAGTGATAAAAGTAACCCCTTATGAACTTCAAAACGTGTGTTTTTTCCAAATATTGTCTTGTATAGAGAGATCTGCCAAATTTCAGAGCCTGATCCACAAGGACTAGAACATGGGCAGGCAAAACTGTTGAAGAACCTAAGTCTCAATGTGGCAGTGCAGAAAAACCTTTTGCCAGCCTTGTCCGAACTCTTACTTTTCATACAAGAAGTAATGTCACAAGATGCAATGGTGTTATGCTAGACCAAAGGGATCACAAAAATAGTCTGTCCTAATGTACGTAGTCAGGAAGTCATGCCATTCAGCTGTTCTCATAATCAGCATCAGTGTTTTTAGCCAAAGAGGGAAAAGAACCTGGCTATAGTAAGACTGTTGAGACAGCATCCTTTATAACAGGCTCCATGGAAGTTAACTCAGTGTTTCCCATCCTTCTTACCCAGACAGCAATTACAGCATCTCTTTAGTGGAAAGCTGGGGAAACACAGGCCAGATCATAGTAAACATCATAATGAAATTCTCACCAAAGGAAGGGCCATCTGCAGGGAAAATAGGACAGAGATATTGTTATACTTACTCATTTCAAGGACAAGAAACTCCACAGTCTGAGCCCCCTTCCAAGGATACTTATGGGGAAGGTAACCCACCCCTAACCCTAGCTCTAAAATGCAGCAGCCCCTGCAGTGTGCAATGCATTATGTATGTAACAGGTGAGTGCTGAAGCATCAGGTGATATGCCCATGGTACCAATGTAAGTGCATCCAAGACTGATGGTGCTTGGTTCTAAGAGGCCTTCAGAGGGACTAGTGCTCATGTCAGCAACCTTCCCCTAGAAGTATGCTCCTGAAACCACAAGGTTCGGGCCCATCTGACTTCAAATAACTGCTGCAGGTTCAACATCTGAGTTGAACATGTGGGCACAAATGGACCCCAGATGCTGAGTCCTGCAGGACACAAGGGAAAAACTACACATACATTAAAGGACAACAGGGAGCAGTCCACATGAGATGGCCAGGTGTCAGCATGGTCCAAATGCTCCAGCATGAAAGTAATGGTGTGGAAACCCCAGGATGAACTCCTCATCATACTTTTTGGGGTGCAGTTCCCTTGGTGAACAGTATAAACTTAAACCTTCCCAAGTGAAAGGAGAGCCTGTGATTCTTGAAGCCAGCAAGGCTACGATGAGGATAACTAATATCTAGCATCTAACTCACATACTTTATGTTGTTCCAGGATATTTGCTTATGTTTCTGTGTTGCTTTTAAGTGAATTTTCATAAAGCAGGTTTACCTCCAAATGTATTAGAACTTAATTTGAGATAGTGCAACCCTGAAGTAGGTTATATCAGGCAGGGGGTTCAGAAGGTAATGGTATTCATATAGAACAAATTGGGATGTAAACCCCCCAGTTTGATGGAGTGGAATGATATGATCACAATTCAGTGGGAAGGTCTTTCATGATATGGATATATCCTGCTCTGGCATCATCCTGTGATGGTAAACCCTTTTGTTAGTCCATGCACTGAGTATTGTCTCTTGACAGAATAGACAGAGCCCTTAAGCTTGTCCACTCTTTTTTTATAGGGGCTTGGCCTAAGCACTAGCATATATGTGGATAATGCCTAATGGCATGCTGACTCTCAAGCTGCAGAGATACTACAGTTACGAATACTGGCTATTGATATGAGTAATTATAGGGACACATTAATGTTTTCAATATGTTAAGCATTAAACACTGGGACTTTTCCAAAGCAAACATTTGAATAAGGGTCCAGACTGTGCAAGCAAGCAAGCAGAAAAGAAATTAAAGACTAAAGGACTTTAAAGGTTCTCTTATCCTGACAGATAATGTTATTGCATATAGTGCAGGAAGGGAGTGTGTATGTGTGTGTGTGTGTGTGTGTGTGTGTGTGTGTGTGTGTGTGTGTGTGTGTGTGTGTGTGTGTGTGTGTGCGTGTGCGCGCGTGTGTGTGTGTGTGTGTGTGTGTGTGTTTGCTCTTGTACACTGGAAATGGAGTATCGAAAGTTGAAACCTGAAAGGTTACCCACTGAAGAAGACCTCTGAAATCAGATCAAGAAGGTATACTGCTCAGGTGATGGAGAAAAAATATTTGCAGAATCATTTTAATAATGAGAAACTAATAACCTGATGGCAGGTAAAGGCTTCCTGGTTCACTGTTTTTTTAAATCCCTTTGCATAATGGAAAAGCTGCAAATGCTAGTTGGCATGTATTGCACTTTTTCTTGTATTTGACAACTTTTTTTCTGTTAGATAGCTTGAACCACAGGCAGTGCTATCTTACCAGTGGTAACATACTCTGTGATAATAACACAGCCAACAGTTTATCTTCACAAATAATCTGAATGAACTTAAAGCAATTTCAGTTCAATTTCATATTCATATTTATTAAAGTGAGTAAGCCTAAGCAATTAGCAATAAATAAACATTAAAACAAAACAATAATTCAAAATAATGACAAATAAATAAATAAATAAATAAATAATAAAGTCCAGGGTAGGAATAAAAGCTGTTCAGAATGCTTGCTGCTGAAAGCCAGGTCAAAAAGATATTATTTCAGGGAACTCACAACAGGTCAGTGCAGAAAACTCCCATGCTTACTGATGTAGTCAAATTCCAGAGGAGGAGAGCTTGGTAAGCAAAGAACTGACAATCTGAACAGTAGAGGTTTTAAGGTGTATCACAGAAAACACTAACGGCCTCAAGGTAGAAGGTCTTATCTAGATAATAAGCTCCTTTATTTGAGCGGGACCCCCATGTATGGACAAAAATAAATAAATAAGTAAATAAATCCAAGATTTTTAACCAAAGTCCTAGAAAGGAAAGCAGTGCAACTTTCACAGAACTTGATTATTACAGTGGGAGATTTGGATGAGATTCTTAATGGTTATTTTGACTGTAAATCTAGTAAGAGCCTATGAACCTATGTAGCAGTAAGTAACCACTCTGCTCAATTCTGAACTAGCTGTAACTGATCAATTTCAGTGCCAGGAATCCCAAAGTCAAGACACTGCAATTGACCATATGAGTGAATACCAAAGCATAAACTGTAGAGAAAATCCACAAAAGGTACAAAATGCTTAACAGTACAGAAATTCCTCATATGGGAACAAGATAAAGTAATACCTAGCCAATAAAATATCATTTATTAACAAAACAGTAAGTCATTTTGCTTTGACAAAATAGGAAATCTGCACAAACATAGGTCCATTATCCCACTAATCATTAAATGGTATTTGAGATGGGTATAAACAACTTTCGCAATAACCTTATCCAAAAATTGAACTTTTGAGATAGAGCAGTAATTATAAAAAAAAAAAATGGCATAGAAAATTATTTCCTGATCAGCAGGTTAACAAGCATGGAAAAATCTCAGTCCTCAGAGAGGATTGCAAAAAATGATAAATAACTGACCCCAATACATTCAAGCAAGCAATAACCACTTTGAAAAGACATGGATCGAGTCTGAATGTCGCAAGATACATACGTCATATCACAGCTATCTGATTCTCAAAATTAGAGATACTGGATACTATACAGGCAAAGGAAGACGTATCAACCTTCTAGATAAATTTGCAGCCCATGACTTCTAAAGGACAAATTGCAGATCTAATAGCAGCAACCCTTTTACTGAACAATCGAACAAAAAAATGATATCAGACAAACACCTTTTGGGTCGAAAGACAGTCTGGGCCACACAGACTGTTCATTACTCAAAATAACATGACTAGTCACCTGACTGCCGTCACAATGTCTCTGGACAAGAACATTGTCTTCTTCCAAGAAATTTCATTCCACTAAACAGCACAATGCTTCTTCATCTCAAGACTGTTACTACAAAGACTGACACACTTAACAGCAACATCCTAAACTCCTCCTCTCCCACTACAAGAAGAAGAGCTCAGAGTTAAACCTTGATTCACATGACCTGAATGGGGCAGAGCACACATGGCCCTAGCAGTGATTAAACCATTATTATACTTACTGACAAACATATCTTTTCACTGGTACTGTCCATCACAATGAGTTGGAGGACTAACATGGAAAACAAATGAGGTGTAGCTCTAGAAATTATAATATTTCTTTACGTCAAGATCGGGAAAGAAAAATGAAGTTATAGAACATAGCAGAACACTAAGTGATCAGGCCAAGAGACTGTCTCTATCTTCATTCCTAAATTCATAAAGGGTGAAGGAAATCATTAACCTATGCAACTTTAGTCCAGTCTAAAATGTAACAAAAAATGGAGAACTAAAAGCAAACATTGTGAGCAATAATAATTTCCTTCTTCTGATAACCTGCTTAACCCAGGCTGGGGTTGTGCAGGACCTAGCGAATATCCCAATCTTGAATGGGTGCAAGGAAGAAAAAACACTCCTAAATAGGGTGCCATCCATTATAAGATATACACCCACACAACAGCAACACCTCTGGGCAATTTGTAGGATCAACAATTTATTTACAGCCTATCTTTGGGATATGGGAGGAACCTGTAGCACCTGGCAAAGTGTTCCCAAGATTTGGGGGGGTCACATCTGACATAACAATAGCTCTTAATCAAATCTGAAAACAAACGCTCAACAGGATACAAAAATTCATATGTGGGAATTAGAAATTGCAAACAAAGAGAAAGAGATAAAATCTGTTGCCAATAAAGTAATCTCAAATGAAATAGGAACTGTGAAATGATTCAACCACAGTGAAAATCATACCAACAGCCCTAATGATGAGATGATAATGCACCCAGTTCCAAGGAATCTATGGAGCAGACAGGGAGTACTGATTTCTTACAGTTCTGAAAATCCATGTCTTAGATTTAATAATTTCAGTAAATGAATACAGTCACTCTGCTACCTGCAGGGCTACCAAATCATACAGTGTTTATGTAAATTTGTTCTTAGTGACAATATTTCTACAGCAACAATGTTAGTTCAGTTTTTGCTAGTAGTACCAATAAAACACCTCTATACAACTTGGAAAAAATTGCTTTCCAGTTCCTTTAATCTATACATAGAGAGTTTCATTGATCCAAGTAAAGAACAAAATACTAAAACATGGAAGCCAGCTTCAAAAGTACCCGATCATCTGGAAGATGATTACCTTTGAACAGCAGATGAATAAATTACATATCCAGTAACAATTCTCATTAATAGACTACGGAGGAAAAATATCTACTCTACATATGGAAGAAAACCCACATAATGCCGCTGAACAAAGAAGAAACCTCTATAGAATTATCAACCAACAGGTCAACAGGCATCATATCGCTACTGTGAAAAAATACTTGGAAATGCATGCACAATCAAATTCCTGGACACCTAATAAAAATAGCTAAAAAAACTGTAAAAGTTAAAGGAGCTTCATTTAAAACACAACTTTTATTTCCACATAAAAAGAAATTAGCAACTTGACTAAGAGCTTTTTAAGGTTACTCCATAAAAAATAATACAACATAGCTTTTCCTCACATCTCACCCAACACACTTTTTTTCTCATATCATAGCACACTAGTTAACCTTATAAACATAGTATACTAAAATAAATAAGGGTCAGGTCATTGCATCACTTTTCTTATACCTCTCAGAAGCATTTTGTACATGTTTTCACCACCTGATCATGCAAAAACTTTCAAAGATAGACATAAGCTTTCTGATAATTCAGTGGTTTAAAAGCTATCTTACAGTTCATAATCAGATCATGCAATGGGTAGATACTTATTCCTGCTATTAATTGACCAAAGTAGGAGTCCTACGAGGGTCAGTCATTGGATCCTGTTCATATATGTCCTATATGGACAGACTCAAAAAATTCTCTGTCTCATATCGACTACTTAGAGGCGATCTCTGCTTGACTTACAAAGCCATGTCTGACCCAGCTCTGTTAGAAATGCTACAGCTAAATAAATCCCAATCCCTCTGCATGCTCCAGACACTTCAACCTCTTTGCCACAATCAACAGAACAAGCTGGAGGGACAGGTTCATAACCCAGAGACTGCCCATGCTATGGAATAGACTTCCCATACTTGTCAAGCTGGAGGGCCTCACTGGCCATCTTCAAAAGAAATCTTGATGAGTGGATGGGAAATAGAAAATTCACCCCACAGATCAGTCCAGTGGCTCTGCTTGACAGAGGCACTGGGAACTAAGGTAGAGTGGCATGATCCCAGGGTAATCCTATGGGCTAGGTTTATAAAGGCTCTAGAGCCATTAGCCTAGTACACACCTATGAACCTATGAACCTATACATTTGCAAATGACATAAACAGCGTACTGAAAAATACAAAAGCAGCCCTAGTTGCCCTTGATTCTACATTAATGTGCTCAGTAGCTGACTTCATACTTTATGAAGCACTGTGCTAAACTTAGCTCTCCAAAATGTCATTAACATTGGAAATTGGATGAAATAAAAGTAGATTAACTGGTAGGAAACAATTACAAATTAAAGGTTAACTCTCAGAATGATGCTTTATCATTGGTGGTATCTGGAGAGCTTGGCATAGAACTCTGGTACTTTAAAGGCATTCCTATATCTCTTTCAAATACTAGCTGATACCCAGTAAGTTACATTTGTTGATAAGTGTGAAATCATGAGGAAATACTTAACAATGATGTTTTTTTCCATCTGGTAACTACACAATTCATACTCGTTAAAACTTTTTCCTCGTTTCACCTACATCACATACATCTTTTACTCTAATGCCACCTTATGTTCACATCTCCCAGTATCTATATTACTATGCATTTTTTATATGTATATAGATTTGTCTTTCATTATTACTAACTATATGCAATCATAATCATCATCATCATCAACCCCCTTTTTCCCATTCTTGTACATGATATCAGGCTGTCATGTCAACTGTCACCATCTCTCTTGATTCAATGCTACTCTCTTACCAACAACAGTCATGTCAAGAGTATAACAGGTCTTCTCTCAAACAATGCAGCCATATCTTTGCTCATTCCTCATGCCTTCTTCCTGTCTGTTCAAATGCTTTTTCACCAGATTATCTTGGCTTTTCATACACATGTGCCTGAACCACTGTGGTGTGTTTCTACTGAAGAAGATATGGCATTAGAGGTAGACTCACAACAATAATTTCAGCAAATGACAGGGGAATGGAATGCAAAACTGAAGGTACATGTGATGAAACAGACTACAAACAAGTCAGGGGAGCTCAGAAGATACTGGGAAATGAGAGAGAAGGGACATACTGGAACAGGTTAACAGCTACAAGTATGTGGGTAGGGGTGGTTGAGGTGAAGGGAAGTCTGAATGAGGAATTTTTCTTCCAGGGTGGGCTGCTCTTCTTTCATCATAGGCTGTGTTTGGGGTAGTACAGCTTCTGTAGGCTTTCCTTCAAGTATTAGCTGGTAGAAGTATTCCCTTATATGCCTTTGATTTCCCCTGACTTATAAGTAATTAGTTTTGTCACAGATGCCTTCAGCTTTGCATTCCATTCCACTATCATTTGCTGAAGTTCTTGTTCAGAGTCTGTAACTTATGCTACATCATCTTCTCTTCAGCTGGAGTTACTTTTGCTTTGATGTCCTCCTTTCTTCATCTGTCCCGCAGTACGTATCCTACCACCCATCTCATGCACTTAATCTCCATCACATATAGATTACTCAACTGATCTGCCTTCTTTGCCCAGAATTCTATAACATAATGTAGTACTGGTTGCATCACAGTTTTGTACACCTTACTTTTCAGCTTCTTTAGCACACTTCTGCCACTATGTGATAGTTGGCTGCAACACCCCTCTGATTTTAGTTTTGACCTCCTCGTTCAGACCTTCTCTTCAACCCACCCCTCTCAGATACTTGAAGCTGATAATCTATTCCACTATTTTCCTCTTGTCTCATTTCCCACCTTCTTCTGATTCCCCCTGACGTATCTGTAGTCAGTTTCATCACAGCTGCTTTCACTGAGTCCCATCACTGTTTATACTTAGGTCCTTGTACATAGCTTGCACTAATTATGCCAATGTTTTTTGGGAATTTGAACTACTGCAGGACCATCTAATACAGCTTTCTTGGGACCTTGTCATATGTTTTCTCCAAGTCTAGGAATGTTCAGTTGGACTCTCTTCTCACCTGTCTGTCTCACTACAAACAATGGGTCTGTTGTGCATCCTGATGTAAATCCAAACTTCTCATCTAACATCTTACTTTCTACTACTTTGCATCTTCATTTATCAATCACCCTCTCCAAAAGTTTTATGTGTGTGACTGGAGTTTGATACAGCTATACTGCCCACAAATGTGAATGTCCCCTTTGTTCTTGTACATAGTGGCACTAGAATGTTTATTCTCCAGTCATCTGCAATATGCCTCTCTCTCTCTCTCTGTACTGGTGTGAGTACCCTCTGGAGCTATTTCTCCCCTGCCTCACCTAACATTTTAATCACATCTACTGTGACCTCATCTGGGTCCACTGCATTCCCTGTCTTCGTTTTCCTTAGTGTTGATAGTAATTTCTTCTAGGGCGGGCTGCTTCTCTTTCATTATAAGCTGTGTCAGGGGTAGTACAGCTTCTGTAGGGTTTTCTTCAAGTGTTACCTGCTACAAGTATTCCCTTTATATGCCTTGATTTTCTGTGGGGTTGATGCTGGCATCCCTAATGAAGGTTGCCCGATGACTATCTTCTTAATCATTTTGTCTTTGTCTTGCAAACACACAGAGATTTTTTTGTGCCATCTGCTGAGTCCCTTTCCAGAATGTGGTACAGTACCTCTGACACCTTGATCTTTGCTACTGCAATGGCTATCTTAGCCTCTTTGTTACCCAAATGCTAACTAGGGCAACATGAGTTAGTGTTGATATAAATATGTATACACATACACAATGTGTGTGTGTTTATCTATATAATGTCTCTCTCTCTCTCTCTCTCTCTAAATATATATATATATATATATATATATATATATATATATATATACACATACACACACACACACACACACACACACAGTTTACCACCATTTAATCGAATACACTGCAGTCGAACCCACCAATGCTCGAGTCGAAATCATGAAGTTTTGCATGTCGAACAGCTGAAATGTGGCAAAGAACACCAAATGTGACATTTTCAACTGCTCTACATCCAAAACAAGTGCTTACATGGGTCCAAAAGGGGGAGCGGGATTGCCGTTCGATGCATTTGCGTTCGGTATTTTCCAGATTTGCTGCACTGCATTCGATACACGGACTGCCGACATTGTGACCGTCGGCTAAACGGTGGTAAACCTACACACACACACACACACACATATATATATATATATATATATATATATACACATATATATGTATATATATATATATATATATATATATATATTAGACAAAAAATAAAGGGCTTATAATGCATGAAGGACTAAAACAGGATGGATAACCCATCTAATTTCAGATTTTTTATGAGGAACTGTGAAGAACCCAGTGTGTTTGTGTGATTCAATTATATTTGGATATATAACCCCAGTAGCAATATTAACTATTAAAATAGTTGTAATTTTTTTAAACAAAGTCTGAGTAAATAATGTAACCATTTTTAACAACATTTCTAATAAATGTACATTTCTAGACACTTGGAATCCAGTAACTCAACTGTCAAAAGCATATGAGAAGGACATCCAATGACTTATAAACTCTGCAATGATAAGGAACAGGACTAAGTGCTTAAGGTAATATCCTGGTCTCTGCACCCTCATGAGATCACTGACTTAGTATATTAACTCATTCAGGGAGTGCCATGCCTCAAGGGAGCTGCAGGTATATATTTTAATTAAGGGACAGAGGAGATCCATTATAGCACAATTCCAGAAAAGTGTGAGGAGAGAATTTTCCTTTACCTATAATGCTGTGCAATGTCAGAGTCTTCATATTTACAGATGAGGAGGGATGCAGGGGGGGGGGGCAAATATTGGTATTTTTTAATCACAGGATTGTGAGTTGATCTATTTTTCAATAAATCATCTTCTGATTTTATCTCTTGTTGATGACATGCCCTAAACTACTTTGTGACCACATTGTGACCATGTAGATAAATATAATAGAAATAAAAAAGAAGTGGAAAAAGATCGTAGAAACAAAACCACTAGTCCAATAAAATGATCGCGTCAGCACACAGGTTGCAAGTCCATAAAACATTTATTGTATAAATTCCACGAGCGCTTTCACCCTAACTCAATTGTAGGGCTTTTTCAAGTGTAAAAACAGTGTAACTGTTCAATCAGCCAACTTTAAATAACTTCATTTTAAAAAAGGCGCCAAAACCAGTCTGACCAAAATTTAAAGTAACCACGCACATTTTTACAACTGTCAAGTTTAAAAACACAAATAAATTGACTTTGTTTACCAAACATTAATAAACTTGATAAAACTTTGAATCAAAGTAGTATAAAATAACGCAAAATAACAGTTCTATCTAAAAAGAAGAAGAAAAGGATGTCAAAAATTTAAAATACTTTAAAATTATGTTAAACAATACAATCAAAATTTTACTTTAATAATTGTTTCAGTGGTTGTTTTAAGTAATTATTTTGATAACTCTTCTACTTTTTTAATCAAATAAGGCTTAATAGAAATATGCTCATTTAGTCCCGGGGGGTGGGTGGCATTCAATCTAATTTGCCAATAGGTCTCCCTACAGCATAGCCAATTCTCATAATCTCCCCATTTAGGGTCAATAGGTACTTGTTCAAGAATCCCAAAAGGAAAGCCAGTGTGTTTAGGCTCCATTTGTAAATGTTTACTTAATGCATTATTAATATTCCCTTTTATTTATGTTATACAAATGTTCATAAATTTGTTTGTTCAACGCTCTCTCTGACTCCCCTATGTAGAAACTAGGACAGTCTCTACACAGGGCTAAGTACACAATACCCTTAGTATGACAATTACCCTTCTTTAAGTAAATCCTACTGTTGCCATAATTTTTTAAGGTGATGGGAACTTCATCCAAAATGTATCTACAATATCCACACCTACCACACCTACTAGTTCCCTTGTCCAAAGTAGTTGTACATCTATAATTGTTACTTTTGAACACCCTTTTCAGATTTGTTCCTGTTTTATAAACAAAGTTAGGATGATCACCTACTTTGTGTACTAAGTCCTTATTGTGCTTTAACATCTTCCAGTTTCTCTGAATGAGGTCCTTAACGCCCCTTGTAATGTTACTGTGTTGAAGAACCATAGCTCTTTTAAAAGCTTGTTCACTATCCACTTCATGACCTTTTACAGTTTCCAGTGGTTTCCCCAAAATAGGAGAATATCTAGTTGCACGACCATTTATAATTTCTTCCGACACTTCCTTTATTAACCTATCAGGGTAATCCCTTGAACTAAACAAATCAGAAATAAAATCAATTTCCACTAAAAAATCATCCCACTCTGATGTCATCCTGGCCGCTCTGACCATTTGGCCCTTGACTATACTCCTTTTTTGTTTCCAGGGGTGGTCACTGTTGCAGGGGAGGTAGGAATTACTGAAAGTATTTTTCCTATAAATTCTTGATTTCAGTCCCCCATTAGTTTTATCTAACCTGTTGAGGGTTTAGATTACTGTTGGCTACTTTTGAAGGGCAGTAAGTCTACCTTGAGCTTTGATATTGACCTGTTGATAGAACTAATGAGAATTGTGTCGAAAAACAATTTTGTGTATTTTGAGGGGGAACCTTTCAAGCAGGTTAGAGGCATAGCTATGAGGGCAGCTTGTGTCCCCATCTACGCCAAACTTGTCCTTTTACAATGGGAGTTGCAGCATTTGTTTCCTTCAGATTTTTACAACAATAACATCAAATTATGCTGACGCTTCTTGGACGATTTGTTTATTATTTGGGAAGGACCAGCGAACACTATTGTGGAGTTTGTTCAGTTTTTAAATTCCACCACTGGATTCTTAAAATTTACATTTAATTTTGACCAGGGTGGACTTGATTATTTAGATGTGAGGTTAGATAAAACTAATGGGGGACTGAAATCAAGAAATTATAAGAAAAATACTTTCAGTAATTCCTACCTCCCCTACCACAGTGACCACTCCTGGAAACAAAAAAGTAGTATAGTCAAGGACCAAATGGTCAGAGCGGCCAGGATGACATCAGAGTGGGATGATTTTTTAGTGGAAATTGATTTTATTTCTGATTTGTTTAGTTCAAGGGGTTACCCTGATAGGTTAATAAAGGAAGTGTCAGAAGAAATTATAAATGGTCGTGCAACTAGATATTCTCCTATTTTGGGGAAATCGTTGGAAACTGTAAAAGGTCATGAAGTGGATAGTGAACAAGCTTTTAAAAGAGCTATGGTTCTTCAACACAGTAACATTACAAGGGAAGTTAAGGACCTCATTCAGAGAAACTGGAAGATGTTAAAGCACAATAAGGATTTAGTACACAAAGTAGGTGATCATCCTAACTTTGTTTATAAAACAGGAACAAATCTGAAAAGGGTGTTCGAAAGTAACAATTATAGACGTACAACTACTTTGGACAAGGGAACTATTAGGTGTGGGTATTGTAGATACATTTTGGATGAAGTACCCATCACCTTAAAAAATTATGGCAACAGTAGGATTTACTTAAAGAAGGGTAACTGTCATACTAAGGGTATTGTATACTTAGCCCTGTGTAGAGATTGTCCTAGTTTCTACATAGAGAAGTCAGAGAGAGTGTTGAACAAACAAATTTATGAACATTTATATAACATAAAAAAGGGAATATTAATAATGCATTAAGTAAACATTTACAAATGGAGCCTAAACACACTGGCTTTCATTTTGGGATTCTTGAACAAGTACCAATTGACCCTAAAGGGGGAGATTGGGAGAATTGGCTATGCTGTAGGGAGACCTATTGGCAAATTAGATTGAATGCCACCCACCCCCCGGGACTAAATGAGCATATTTCTGTTAAGCTTTATTTGATTAAAAAAGCAGACGATTTATCAAAATAATTACTTAAAACAACCACTGAAACAATTATTAAAGTAACATTTTGATTGTATTGTTTAACATAATTTTAAAGTATTTTAAATTTTTGACATCCTTTTCTTCTTCTTTTTTAGATAGAACTGTTATTTTGCATTATTTTATACTACTTTGATTCAAAGTTTTATCAAGTTTATTAATGTTTGGTAACCAAAGTGAATTTATTTGTGTTTTTAAACTTGACAGTTGTAAAAATGTGCGTGGTTACTTTAAATTTTGGTCAGACTGGTTTTGGCGCCTTTTTTTAAAATGAAGTTATTTAAAGTTGGCTCATTGAACAATTACACTGTTTTTACACTTGAAAAAGCCCTACAATTGAGTTAGGGTGAAAGCGCTTGTGGAATTTATACAATAAATGTTTTATGGACTTGCAACCTGTGTGCTGACACGATCGTTTTATTGGATACCATGTAGATAAATATAATCTTTTAACAAAAGTGTGAAATAAGACATAAGGGTTAACTCTCATGGGCTTCATAACATTTTAAATCACCACTGCTGAATGATTTCGTCTTTAATAACCTTGTATGCTACTTACTAAGAAGTTCTGCCTGGTTCTTCACTTAACTTATACAAAGAAATGCTCTGGGAAAATACCATACCATTCATGAATTTGGACTGCAAGAATTCCATAACAATATGAAATTTCATGGGATTTGTAATTTTAAGTCAAAACTGTCATTCCATATAATGATTTTCTTATAATCTGAATACCTGTCAATTTATTTTAGTCAGAGGTCTGTGCTTAGAACCTTAGTTTTGCTTAAATGTGGCTGCAGTAAAATGTTGCAATTGGCTAAATGTAATAAAGTATACGTAATCACTGGCATGATTCCTGGAATTTCAATTCAGTGAAATAGATTTGTTTTATAATAACTGTACATTAATGACCATGATTAGTAATCAAAGCATCAATATGGTTTCATGAAAACGGAAGTAATGCATATGTGCAGTCTTTAGGACCAAGAGTCATACCTTTTCTCCTGGAGTGACAGAGATTCTCCAGACACAGTGTGAATGAGAAGGGTATCCATTTGGAAAACCAGGTGTTGAAAAATTTCCTGATGTGTCCTGCAATGTCTCTCCACAAGCTATAAAGGACAGATCAGCAACATTAAACTCCAGCTAGCAGAGAGCCATATAACATATTCACCAAGATACTTATAAGGTAGGATAAAATGTCATACTAGGAAAAGTCATTAATTTTACACTACTCCAGAGAAACCCTAGCTTTTTAGTTAATGCGCTAGCAAAGATGCAATACAATTCTGGCAACAAACACTGAGAGAAATGGGAAGCAATCTTAACAACCTGGTACAAAAAGGCCACCATACATGATGCTATCAATTTTCTCACAGCTTCTGACTCCAAACTGAATGACATGAGAAACCTGAATGAAATAGAAACCTTTGGAAAATTAATATTCAGAAAGTACACAGAGCTTATTTGCTTTCTGACAAGCCTAAAAACTATGAGTAAGCAAAGTGCTGCCTAATACAGTATGATTTGATGGTTCCTTTAATGATTTTTACTCCACTACAAAAGGAAAGGACAATTCTGAGAAATTGCAAATTGCTAAAGTGAATGCATAAAAGACAATGCAGTTTCCATTTCAAATATCTCAGGTCACTGCAAGCTGAAAGCAAGCAGAAATACAAATTGTGTCTACAGAGAAGGAAATCTAAAAGCTCATGTCATAACATTACAGACAAGCTGAAATTCACTGTCAGAATGGTTTCCACAGCAGCAGAAACAAGAGCCCCCAGAATCCTTAACTAAGCAGCAAGCTATTCAGTGATTTGACAAAATCCCACATCTGGTTGTTTTGTTATGTAAATTCTTCGAACATTCTGACACTGGACCTGTATGCTTTGGCCAGTTTATTGGTAAGTTACGGCATACTCAGAACAATCAGCTGTATTCTTCTGGAAGATGACACCATGCTAAAACTCTGAAGTACTTATAGCAGGAAGTACAACTGTATTTTCATCAGATGCTTGTCCACAGTGAAAGAAAGGCTAGAGGTTAAGGTGATAGGGCAGCATCCAAAAATAATAGACTTTACCTTCTTCAGAAATAATGCAAACATTTCAAAGAT
Source organism: Protopterus annectens (assembly GCF_019279795.1). Lineage (NCBI taxonomy): Eukaryota > Metazoa > Chordata > Ceratodontiformes > Protopteridae > Protopterus > Protopterus annectens. The sequence goes on along the minus strand of NC_056748.1, from coordinate 829,610,904 downwards.
TATCTGTATTTCAGCTTTTGTGATTACCATGAATGGCTCATGACTGAACCTGACTTGCTTGTTCACTTAAAATAAATTGAGAATTTTCTCTGTACGACTCCCAAGTTTTATTTCCATTTACTGCAAAATATATAACATTCTGTGAAGTTATTTATTATAACTACTGACATGTTTATATTTGATTTGGCAATTTATTCAGAGAATAAACTGAAAAGAAAGCATATTGTCATTCCTGCCTTTCTGAGGCAGTTTTGTAAAGTTTAACTTCTAGTTACAGCATATTGTTTATGTCGTTTAAATGGGAAGACTGTATCAGCCACTTTTTTATGTCAACACTGCATATGTGTTTCATTTGTGTGGGGTTAAAGATGCAGATACTAGAAAGGATTTGGAAGAGAGACTGAATAAGCAATTCACAATGAAATAATGGGGGGGTGGTATATGTATGTCTCCCAGATATGCAACAAAGTCTAGAAGATTTAGGATCTTTTCTAGGAAGTGTTTACATAGGTATCTTTATACCCACAGGTAGACAGCAAATATTGAAGGTGTGATGGGGAAGAAAGAGATAACTGGGAACATATTTTTCGGGAGTGTAATAAGTTGGCAGACTTTAAAAATTCCTGCAGACTGTTTTGTCAGAGATACTGGGTGAGCAAATTGGTGTAACTAAGAAATGAATTTTTTTGAGCTATGATACAGTATCGGAATTGCCTAAACATAGTAAGGCCTTGCTGAGTGTAATTATGGTGGCTGCCAAAAAAGCAGTTACTAGAAAATGAAAATTCAAGTCTAAACCAACTTTACTAGAAATAGCAAATATAGCAACAGAGAAAAACAACTGGAATTGGGATCTTTAGAAAAGGGTAGGAGCAGATTAGATAGGAAAGAAATGGCAATTTTGGGAACAATACATGCAGAGGAGGAACAAGATTTAAAAGAATACAGGATTTGAATAGGCTATGTAATGTTAGACAATGACTGGATACATTATATGTGATGTATAATGTTTTAAACTACAATTGTGTCAACGTGGTTTGTTATTTATAATGTTTGCAGCTAGAATTGTGTCAGTATGGTTTGTTTTCATTTATATAAATGTAAGATTGCATTTGTCATATGTGATAGCTTAATAAAGAGGTTTCTTGTTTAAAAAAGGACAGGAAGTACTGTATCAAACATTGTAGAACAGGAAAAATACAAGAGTACTGAGACACTTTGGCAAAATGTTCAGACTATAATAAGGTTTACTAAACACAAGCAAATACAGAGATCTACATAGTGTGAAGAAAACATCAAACAGCCATATACAATTGTCCATTACATACCAAGTGCCAACAGATCTCAGAGTAACAGTTAATTTAAGTTTGAACCAACATTATTAACCTTATCAGGGAATGATAAGGGAGGCTGGCATAATAGGTAAGGTGTTTACCTTACAGACTGAAAGTGTATGGTCTGATTCTCACTTGGGGAAATTGGCTAGGCTAAAAATAGCCCACAAGGGTAGTTAGCCTAGTGCTAACTTAACCTATAAGCAATTGTAGGGGATGTTTTACAAGTAAATCACAGTCAAACTTTTATATAAGATTAACTTACCCTCTCTTTAAACACATGACTTAATGTATTTAATTTTAGCACCCTCACTTGTTCATTATATCTTAGATGTTTCACAACAATGATTTTTCTGGTATGTGTTTCTTGTATCTTTTCAACTTTTTTGATTGGCTGTAGTTACACAGGGCTCTACAATATTCAAATAGGGGTCTTATTAGAGTCTTAATTACTGGTATCAATACTACAGCTGTCTCACAGGGTCTTCAGGTTTCTGGCAAAGGCTCTTGCTTCTCCTAGAGTGCCTTTTTTAAGGAAAAGTGATGAGGTTAAAATTGCCAACATAAAAATGTCAACAGAACACAAATTAAAGGTCATACTGCTAAACGCTAGGAGTCTAAGCATGAAACTGCACTCATTGCAAGCATTCCTAACCCTGGAAAATGCTGACATCTGTGCAGTCACAGAAACCTGGTTCAAAGCTGTGGAGAGCACCCCATCCTTACTTGGTTACTCATCCTATCATACATTCAGACCCCAAACTGAGAGCAGTAAAGCTAAAGGAGGTGGAGTTTCAATATACATTAAAGACAGACACACCTCCAGGCTGGTCAAACAGTATGATGTACAGGAGACTCTCCAGGTGCAGTTAACCATTGGCAAGACCCATAGCTAGCTACCAGCCCCCAAATTTGAGTCAAGATGCCCAATCCACCTATTTGGACTTGTCCGAATCTATCAAGATTCAACCCTTTACCCTGATCCTGGGTGACTAACTTCCCAAACATAGAGTGGAAGAATTACTCAAGCCAGAACACAAATGCCCAGAGATTTCTTGATTTTATCAATACAAGTGCCTTGGAACAGCTAGTTGATACCCCACAAGGGGTGATAATATCTTGGACTTGGTATTAACCAACATGAGTAACCACTGCAGCATCTCTATAGTATTATCCTCCCTGGTAAGATCTGACCACAAAGCGATCACTTTCAAAGTCACCATCTCCTCCAACCCCCACTCTAGCTAGGATCAGACATAAAAACTTCTCCAAAGCTGATTACAGCCTCCTGAGGGATGGTATAAACAGCTTCACAGCTCCCTTCCCCCCTGTAGAAACTGGCACCAATATCCAAAACTACACCAAAGCACTATACGAGCATTTATATAGATGCATGGAATCAGGAATACCCGACAGGACTAAATCATCCTTTGCAAGGAAGAGTAAACCTGTCTGGTGGACATCTGCAATAAATAAACCCTATAACAAAAGGAAAAAATTGCTGTCCAGGACCAAGAAGGAGCATGTGCCCAATTGGAAGCAATGTCTCCCTAATCTGAACAAGCAAATATGAGCACTAGTGAAATCTTCCAAAGCAAACTTCGAGTCCTAATTGGCCACATCTACTAGAGACACTCATAAGGCCTTCTTCACATATGTCCGCAACCTCAAAGGAAGCACCAAGACTTGTTCAGAAGTGGTGGTCAAGGACACCAGACATATAAATGCCATACATATAGCAAACTTGCTGGCTGACAGATTCAGTGAAAACTTTACCCCTCTGTCCCCCCAATCAGTACATCAGGACATCCACAGTACCTGCCCCCTTCCCCTTATATCTACAGAACAGATCAGCACTACTTTTTTAAATGCAAAAATTACAGCCTCCATGGAACCAGATAACATCCCAGGCTGCATCCTAAGTGAATTCAGACAGGAACGTGCAGCACCACTAGGCACCCTATTCAACCAAAGCCTGAGTACTGGCTTTGTCCCAGCTGAGTGGAGGATGGCCACTGTCATCCCTTTACACAAAGGTGGAGCGATCACTGATCCAGGAAATTATAGACCCATCAGTCTAACTAGCCTGATCTGCAAGGCCATGGACTTATTATCATGGACCTCATTAACAAGGACATTGGCAACCTCTAAACACTTGATCCCACACAGTTTGGATTCATCAAGGGGAAGTAATGTCTGCTAAATTTGGTCGACTTCTGTGAGACGGTCACCAAAGCCAGGAATGAGGGAAAGACGGTGCACACCACTTACCTTCACCTGGCCAAAGCCTTTGACACTATTTTCCACTCAGACATAATAGATAAACTCTCTCAACTAGGCATCAATCCATATGATACCAGATAGGGAGCAAACTGGCTAATTGATAGAACCCATGTAGTCAAAATAGGGGAAGCCACCTCAAGCAGTAGACCTGTAGCAAGCGGCATACCCCAGGGTTTGGTCTTGGGGACCCAGTTATTTGGGAAATACTTTTCTGAGGTGCAGACCAAAACCAGTGAGCTATGAGTGAACAAGTTTGCAGATGACTGCAAGCTGGGTGCTGTCATCAATTCGCCTAGTGATGTGGACATCCTCCAAGAGGGTCTCACTCAGACAAATGACTGGAGCCAGAAAAATGGCCTCAAGCTGAGCACCAAAAAATGCATCATCATCCCCTTTAGGGAGAGTGACATCACCATAAATTATCACATTAATAACAATGCCCTAAGCACTCAATCAGTCTTGAGGGATTTGGGTACCCAGGTTGATAGCAACCTGGCTTTTGACCATCATGTTGCTTCCGTTGTATGGAAAGCCTTCCATGTGGCCCACCTCATAAGTAAGGGTATCTCATCCAGGGACTAGGAGGTCATAACTTCCCTGTATTCTTCCTTTAAAAGGCCCATTATCGAGTACAATGGCCCTTTAGGCATGTATCTCGCAAAGCACATGCAGCAGCTGGAGAGACCACAGAGATTCCTCACCAGGAGAATCCAAGGCCTCAAACATCTACCATACACAGATAGGCTAAAAGCCCTATCCCTCTACTCAGGTTCATACAGACTCCTCAGAGGTGACCTCTGCCTGGCATACAAGGTGTTCACAGACCCCACCTTGATGAGACTGCTGCATATCCAGCAAGTCAAGCTTCACTCGAGTAACCCACATGCGAGGCCTCAACCTGGTCAGTGACATCAACAAGACTTGTTGGCAGGACAGATTTGTGTCCTGGAGACACCCCCCATCTATGGAATAGACTCCCTAGATTTGTGTCATGGAGACTCCCCCATCTATGGAATAGACTCCCTCTCCACATCAAGCAGAGCACCTCTTTACCCCTTTTTAAGTGCAACCTGGATAACTGAATGGGAAAATGAAACTATGCCCCTGGGATTCCATCCATGTCCCTGCTGGACAGGAGCATCAGGTGATGATTTATCAGACATGGGCTAAACTCTTGGCTAGGCGTATAAGGGCCTCAAGGCCAATAGCCTAGTAACTTCATATGATCTTATGTACAAATTGTTACATACAACATATCGCTTAAAATTGTGTAACATTTCCTGACAATGGTAATATCACTGGCTTCATATTTAAATGTGCTGTCCCCAAGTTTAATGACAGACACTTGCCTCAGGTATTGATGTAACATTTCTTCCACATCAATTTGACATCAAGAATAACAATTACTGAAGAGCTGAGCCCACTTTCCATAGTACTGTGAAGAAAAATAACTTTTTGACTAGAGCAGGAAGACTATGTATCTAGTTGCCAGCAGCAGCAGTTAGGATGTCAACAAACATGTACACTTTTAAAAATCTGGTAGATTCATGGTTTGATAATAGGACATATGACCTAGGGGGGTTAATGGGTGCAAACTCTTAGACAGCCTCAGTTCAAGCTCTAGGTTGCACTAACAACTATACTATAATAAACTTGTACACATTGTAGCAGTGATGTACTACTTTTACTTCATAAAAACTTTGTAGTGCTTGGGGCACTGCAATTATGTTCTAACACTGGGAAATAAACTTATTAAGCACCTCCCTAATGGGAGATCTGATCACAGCAACACTTTGTGGTGCATAAATACTTTTTTAAGAACACCCTAGCTCTTTTATGACTGGGTCTCCCAGTAGGGACTAACAGCGGTCTGTTACAGCTAGATAACACTAGTGGTAGAAATTAAAGTAACTTTTAAATATTATTAGAACTTCACTCTGCCACACTTGCAAATAAAAAGTGTGGCAGAACTAAGTGTCTAACCGTGTTTAAAAGCAGTTTTACCTTCTGCCAGAGGAGCACTTTGCTTCTACCTGCTGTACCTCTCAACTGCCCTTGATCCTGCAGAATCTCCTTGATTTCCTCTCATAATTTTGACTCGTGCCTCATAAAATTTTACATTTTCTGGAAAACCAATGAGGATTACTGGTCAGTCAATAATGCCTGATATTAGAGTTTCATACTTCTTATTGTTTAGAAAATGCACGTCATTGTAAAATGTATTGTTCTATTAAGTTTAAGTAAATTACAGCAATATTTAAAAAGTATCCGTGATTTTTTTCCTTTGACCCCCAATTATTTGTAGATTTGTCCAGAATTCTTATGCAAAGAACTTGAGGGGTATGCTGCTGTGTGTTTGACAGTGTTTGCACTCCTTTCCCTTTCTTTATCTATCTGGTAGTACAAGGAGAAGACAAAGATCTATGAACTACAATTATTATCAGGTTCATAGATTAATAATAGGCTAACTGCCCTTGTGAGCCATTTTAAGCCTAGCTAATTATCCCTTGTGAGACTCAAACCCTGCACCTTGTGTTTGTAAGGCAAACACCTTAACCATTAGGCCAACCTCTTCGATCATAACCCTCCTTTATGTATTCTTGACATGGCTACCAAGATTCACTTCTCAAGCTTTGCTCTCTGAGTGAATTTCTTGGTATCCGTATCTCAAACACATAATAAGCCGACTATGATAGGCTAACATGATCATAATCCTACCTAGAAAGTACAGCTAATGAAACTTACATGGATGACAGACTCATCAAGGAGGTCACTTTTAAGGAGTGCCTATAAAAGTATACCTTGTACTAAATTAGCTAAAAATGCTGCAGCCACGTTAACTCTAACAGAAGGTGTACTTCAAAAACAAAGTAAATGATTTTGAGATTAAAAAAAAACAAAACAGCAAGAAGCTTTAAAGCACCCAAGTCCACTTCTATTCTAGAGCATCTCTATTTGGTCATTATAGTTTTTTATTACAAAATGTTGTCTATACCCCAACCAAATTGCTAACAAGGTAAATGGGTATCTGTGAATTATACAATAATAATAATAATTTAATGAAATAACAAGAGAGCCTTAAAATGGCCTGAGTTGGGTGTTAGATTTATAGTAGCCACAGACAGACTTTTACTGGGAGAAGGGTCTATAAAAAGTAGTAGTGGTACTACAGTATACCAGAAAGTACAGTTGTGTAAACTTACCATAAATGTAGATGTTTGAGTGTATTCACTGTTATCACATTTGGGTTATCCCTGCCAGGGTAGCCCTCTGTTGGCCCAAATACCAGAAGGTTAGTATTTCTGCATCAGTTGCTGTCGCTCCAGGACTGATATCAGCTCGTTAGTGGTATAAAAACAGGCAGCCGATGCCATTACATCAGTTTTCCTTGCCCTAACTGTCAGGAGCCCCCAATAAGGAGCTAGATTATGGTGGAAGAACTCCACCAGTAGAAAGTAAATACCAAAAATTCCTTGTAAGGAGAGAGAGACAGAGACAGAGACAAGAGGGATGGCGGGAGGGAAACCAGGACTGAAACAGTGAATACACTCAAACATCTACATTTATGGTAAGTGTACACAATTGTACTATGTTCTTTGTGTTTCACTGTTGCAGTCATCACATTTGGGTTGATTCCCACAAAGGGTGGAGGCAGTCAAGAAGACTGGGGGCTGGCTAGGATGCCCTGCAAGACTGCAGTGGCAAGGCCTGCCCTGGATTTGGAGAAGATAGGCAGGTGGTAATGCTTGGTGAAGATATGAAAAGAAGTCCATGTTGCAGCCTCCAGGATGTCCCTGGTGGGAACCCCTCTGAGGAAAGCTGCAGAGGTGGAGGTTGCTCTGGTGGACTGTGTCCTGACTCCCTTGGGGGGAGGTTTTCTGTGCTGTTGATGCATTGTGCTATCCATTTCAAAATTGTTTGTTTGGATATGGCCTTGCCCTCTGCTCCTGCAGTGAAGCTGACTAGCAATTGATCATTTTTTTCTAAAAGACTTAGTCCTGTCCAGGTAGAATCTGAGCTATCTGTGCACATCTAGAGAGTGCAGAATCCTTTCCCCCATGTTTTGTGAGTTGGGGAAAAAGGTGGGCAAATGAATGGATTGGTTGAGAGCCACACTGGATACCACTTTTGGCATGAAGGATGGGTTAGTCCTGAGGGAGACCCTGTTAGCATGGAAAATGATGAATGGCTCTACAGCCATAAGTGCTTGTAGCTCTGATACTCTTCTAGCTGAAGTGATGGCCAAAGGCTGCCTTCCAAGAGAGACATTTTAACTCTGCTGAAGCTGCAGGTTCAAAGGGGGGCAGGTTGAGCTTTGCCAACACAAAGTTTAGGTCCCAAGCTGGGTAGGAGCTCTTCTGGGTGGCCTCAAGTTGTTAGCCCCTCTTAGGAACTGTTTGATGAGAGGGTGTGAGAAAAGAAGCGGCTCTGTGCTTAAATGAGCAAAGATGGCAGAGGCATGAATTTTAATAGAAGAGAAAGACAGACCCTTGTGTAGTAGGTCTGCCAGGTACTCCAGAATGGAAGGTAGGGTGGGCTGTGTCGTTCCGGCTCCCTTAGCCTGGGTCCAGGTGCAAAACCTTTTCCACTTGTCAGCATAAGACTTTCTAGTCCTGGGGTGTCTGGCCTCATGTATAACATCTATAATTTGTTTGCTTAGACTGGCAGCTTGAGGAGAGGTCAGGGAATAAGCCAGGCTGCCATATTAAGGGTCTGCAATTGGGGATGCATGAATTCCCCATTCCTCTGGGTCAGGAGTGTTGGGATCTGAGGTAGGTGCTATGGTGCCAGGGTTGACATGCTGCACAGCAAAGGGTACCAGCGCTGCCATGGCCAGTCTGGGGCAATCAGGATTGTCCTCGGTTTTTCCTCCCTTATTTTGAGCAGTACCCTTGGAATGAGTGGTAGATGGGGAAATGCATAGATTGAGAGGTTTACCCACTGGAAGGATAGAGCATCCACTTTTCCAGGCCTTGCTGTGAGGTTCCCTGGTACAGACTTTGCTGAGTTGATGATTGGAGTGGGAGGCAAAGAGGTCTACATTCGGGGTGCCCCATTTCTTGATTACAAGGGTGAAGGTTCTTTGGTCTAGCTGCCACTCTTGCAGGTCTAGCAGGTTTCTGCTTAGGTTGTCTGACAGAGAGTTTAGAGAGCCTGGCAGGAATTGTGTTAACAGGTGTAGTTACATGGCTGCGGCCGTGTGCCAAAGGGTCATGGAGAGTCTGCACAGAGGATAACAGTGAGTTCCTCCCTGCTTGTTGATGTGCCACATCACCATAGGGTTAGGGGTTAGGGTTAGGGGTTGGGAGGGTGGCCTAATGGTTAAGGTGTTTGCCTTACAAACACAAGGTGCAGGGTTTGAGTCTCACAAGGGATAATTTGCTAGGCTTACAATGGCTCGCAAGGGCAGTTAGCTTAGTACTAACCTATGAACCTATGAACCTATGAACTATGATCTTGCCTGTTTTGATCAGCAGAGGCCCTGGGGAGAGTAGGGGTGTGAAAGCTGTCAGGGTGTGCTGAACAGCTAACATCTCTTTTTGGTTGATGTACAGATGAATTTGATTGGGGCTCCATTGGCCATGAATGCACTTGCTATCCAGGTGTGCACCCCAGACATAGTCTGATACATCTGTGGTGAAGGTCTGGGTGGCGTGGCATAGTGAGAAGGGAAGTCCCTTGTTGTGGTAGCATGTTGCGGCCCACCAAAGAAAATATTTCCTTAGACAAGGTATCATTGACATAAGAGGTTCCAGGTCTTGAGAGTGCTGACACCAAAGGCTTTTTAGGTACCATTGTAGTTTCCTCATATGCAGTCTGGCATATGGAATGAGTAGAATGCAAGAAGCCATGAACCCTAGAGCTTGGAGTATTTTCCTTGTGGATAACTGGTTCCTGGTGGCTAGTTGAGAGAAGTAGGTTGTCAGGTAGGTTTGTTTTTCTGGTGTAAGGAATGCCATCTGGGATGCTGTGTAAAGGCTTGCTCCCAGGAATACAATATTTTGTGTGGGTACTAGTTTTGATTTCTTTTCATTGATAGTACACCCCAGGGAGGTCAGTAGGTCCTTTACAAAGGTCAGGTGCTTTAGCAGCTTTTCCTGACTGTCTGCCTGAATCAGGCAGTCATCTAAGTATGGGTAAATTTGAATATTTCTTTGCCTGCAAAAAGCAATGGCAGGAGCCAGGCATTTTGTGAAAACTCTGGGAGCAGTGGATAAGCCAAAGGGAAGCGCAGAGAACTGAATGTGCAGTGATTCTGCTCTGAAATGTAGGTATTTCCTGCATGACTCCCTGATTGGAATGTGTAGGTAGGCCTCTTTTAGGTCTAGGGTGGCTAACCAAGCATCTTTGGAGAGCACAGGAAGAAGCTGCTGGAGGGTGAGCATTTTGAATTTTGGTATCGCCAGAAATGTGTTTAGAATGGATAGGTTGAGGATGGGGTGCCATGTACCCTCTTTTCTGGGTACCAGGAAGAGTCTGGAGTAGAAACCTTTGCCTGTCTTTTCTTCAGGAACATGCTCTATTGCCTTCATAGAGAGGAGGGAAAGGACTTGCTTTTTGGCCCCTACCCACTGGTTTGGGGGAAGATCTGGGAACACTTTTGGGGTTGGAAGAATGTGAAAATAAAATCTGTATCCCTGGGACACTATGTTGAGGACCCAGCAGTCATTGGTAATGGTGGCCCACTTGCTTGCATGGAAGGAGAGTTTTCCTCCTAGGGACAAGTGCAGGTGGGCAGTGGGAGGGGGTGGCAGTGTAAAGTCATTGTGAGCTCTTACCATAAGGGGGGGTGGCTTTGCACTTCCTGGTTTTGAAGAGGAGGAACTCTATTGCTTAGATGTCTGCATTTCCTGGGGGTGTTGTCTGGGGGGGGGCTGCTTCCCCTGGGTTTGGGCTGAGCTGACCTGGGGGTGACAGGAAAGGACCAGTGCTTGGAGGGGTAATGCCTAGTGAACCTCGGTGGCTGGACCTGTAAGAAGTCTTTAACTATCTACATAGATTTAGCTTTTTCTACCATCTTTTTAGGACCTCTTCTGCCTTGGTGCCAAATAAGTTGTCTTTGTGCAAGGGTGCGTCCAATAATTTGGATTTGACATGGTCTGGCAAGGTCTGTTCCTTAAGCCAAGCATGTCTTCTAAGTACAGAACCAGTAACTGCTGCCAAGGGCGCCCGCAGGCAGGTGCAAGGGGGTGCACTTGCACCCCCCTGGAACCGACTAGCCGAGAAATTAATTTAAATAAAAAAAAAGTTTTTTTTTAAAGGGCGTTCCTCTTTAAGAACGCCCTTTGCATCCTGCCGTAGTCGCACAGACGCAACAGGTGTTTGCGACCTGTTTTCGTCTTCTGTGTCTGTTTGCGACTGATGGTTTACATCATTTTCTTTCGCGCCTACTGGAGATTTGAATTTGAGGACGTTTGGACTGTGCACATGAATGTAGAAGTGAAAGGTAAGTGTGTCACTCATGCCGATGCCACATGTTAGTATAAATAAGGGTTTCCAAGGGATTAAATATGGATATAGAATGGCTGTTAGCTAATCTCTTTGTGGTGTTAAATGTCACAGACTTTTGTGGTTGGAATTTGTAGCTTCTGTCAGGAGGAGCCAGGTGCATGTTATTGAAACCTTCCTTAGTTAGTGCACTCTATTATATTTACGTGAGAAAGGTCTAACAGAGGAAATTGCCACTAAGCTACAATAGAATGAGGCAAAGGAGAGACACTTGTGGTACTTCAGATAAATAGAGCAGATGCATTAATTCTAGTTCACATATTTAATTAGAATCATCTGTCTCGAGATAAGTTGACATCTGCTGTAGAGCAGGGTGGGTGAAACTTACGTAATTCTGTTGCTTTATTATCAAGGCATGCTCAACAGAAACAAAAGCATTTTGCAGGCCAGCAAAAATAGCTATTGTAAGGAGACATTTGTCCTTATTAGTAAAAATTGTATTGAGTGCAGTAGAAAGTGCAATGGCAAATCTCATGCTGGGGATCTTTTGGTTAAGGATGTTACTGTTTGTGGATTTGTTTACTACGTTTATCCTCATAAGTACTTTTGCATAGGGCCTATTGTTAGACATAATACAGACCACAAATAGTGATGCAGCCAATATGAAAATATTAAGGCAATTAATTATTAAGAAAATATAAAGCCGGCCAGACAGCATGAAAGGAGATTCACCGAATCACTTCTACATATCAAGGGTTTATATCCTTAAATTATAACTGTAGAATTATTTTAAGAAGAACAAATGTTGTTTACAATTTAAGAGACACTAAAGCATCACTTGTTTCTAGACTGCCATATGTAAGAACTTCTGACAGATCAAGAAATCCTTTGTATCTTCATTACGTTAAGGCTGGGTTAGTCTGAGTCTGTTACATGTCTTTTTAACTTCCAGTCTGAGTAACTGCTCCAGTGGTACGCAGTGGTAAAGTTCATGCTGAAAGACTTGTTTATAAGAAGACTGACAGTGATGCCTGGGACCCTAAAATTATTTTTAAAACTGTTGCAGAACTAATGGTTGATTATTTTGAAACCTCAATATGTAGAACCTGTAAATCAGATTATAGATGACATAGCTGGAGTTATTCGGTATTCATTAGCCAACAAGCGAACATTTACACCTAGCCACTTATGCATTTTCATCAGAATCCTTGTAGGAATTCACTGTTGTCTTTCAGTTTAGATCTGTTAACATTAAATTATCAGTTAAATTGTTACACAGACTCTGCCGCCTCTCTCATTGACTTTGTGCATGACCGACATGGCTCTACTTGTTGTGAAGCTACTAGCCCACCATTTAAATTTATCGTTAATATAATAGATAAGTGAAATCAAGTATATAGTGGGACAAAAGAAAAGTATAAAAGAATAATGGAACCGAAAAAATGATTTAATTAATTATGTTAACTATTTATATGGGTTGTAGTGATTGTGAGTTTTATTCCCAAGAAGACTAGTGAACCAAGGCACTAAAAAAGTGTTGTCTTCAATAAAAGCAGGACAAGTGTGTTTTGTTCTTTCTGTTTTGTCCTGGGCTCCTGTGCTAAATATAGCTTATTTCTTTCTCACTCTAAGGTCTCTAATAGAATACTCCTCTCAGTTTTAATGACCTAGGTACCTGCATAATACAAATGTAAATGTGCGCTGTGCCTGAGGCCTGTGCACTTCTAGATTCAGCCCAGCATCTGGTTAGTCTTGGCAGCTGCTGCCCTCTCGCTCTTAATCTGCCAGTGTCTGCAGGATTCTCATTTTATTCCCAAGGCATCTGCAGTTGTTAACCTTTACCTTCCACTCTTTTGGCTTCCTGCTTGAGTTTTTTTTTCCTCCTCTTAAGCTTCTTCTTTTTTCACCTCCCCCTTTGCCTACCTTTGTTATTCAGTATTTCATTGTTTAATGTCTGTAGTGTATATTGTTGTCAATTGCCACTTACTGAGCATGTAAATTCTATTGCTTTTGTCAAAGCATATTTCTCCACTCATTAGATCATGTGAGCAGATGGTCAATGTATTTGCACAGTACTTTGATATTAATTCAGTCAGTCTTGGATCATTCTATCAAAGCTACACCAAATGGGCTTCAGTTTATAACATACACCCCAGGTTTGGCAACATCTGATGTAGTTATATTAGTTGAGGAGTAGGAGATGGTGAGATCTAGATAGGCTGTGTGGACCACCTTACCCTCATCTACAGCTTTGGTAACTGCTTCAAAGAAGTCTATCAGGTTTAGGAGACATGACCTACCTTTTACAAATTCAAACTCAGTGGTGTCCAGAGTCTGGAGATTACCAAAGTCATTGCTTATAAGTTCCGTGATACATTCCATAGCCTTGCAGACCAGGCTCATCAGGCTAATGGGGCAGTAGTTCCTGGGGTCCATGGTGGCTCCCCCTTTGTGGAGTGAGATGACCGTCACTGTGTGCCATTCAGTGGGCACAAAGCCTGAGGTAAGGCTATGATTGAACATGGTACTTGGGTGGGGTGCCAGTTCGTTCTGTAGTTCATGTAGAACGCAGCCTGGGATGTTGTCAGGTCCCATGGATGCTGTGTTCTTAGCTTTGGAGAGTGTGGTTTTTACCTGTGCAGCCATGATTACAGGAACTTTGCATTCTTCCGGTATAGAGATGGGCCCTTTAGGGGTGAGAGGGGGTAAAGTTAGCACTGAACCTATCTTCCAGGATATTGTCTATCAGTTGGTTCTGTACATATAGTGCCATTGTGCTGTAACTCAGAGCAGATCTGAGTGTTGCCATTGAGATTCTTGACATAGCTATAGACTGCTTTGTGGCTGTCTTTAGAATCAGTGGCGATTTTGTTTTCGTAATGAGCTTTGGAGGATTTGATGAGGATCTCAGCTTTTTCCTGAGGCTGACCAGGAGTTTACTCTTTTTGCAACAGTTTCTTTCTTCTGTTGTAGAGTTTGTTTATGGCAGGGCCACCATATTGGCTTTCTTTTTGGAGGATAGCATCTTGGTTCTGTTACAGGCATGATCCATGCACTCGTGTCAGTGCTTACAAAGTGCATTTGTGTAGGATTCAGCAGTCGCACCTCTATTGTCTGTCTGCATGGGTGCCGTGAAGTTTGCCACTGCTGTCTTAAGAAGAGAGAAGTTGGCTTTGGAGAAATCTTTTATGGTGGTTTACCTAATAGGGGTGGGGTGGGATGTGGATGTCTAGGGTGATTAGCTTGTGGTGGATCTGACCAATGATGAACTGACCTCTGGTGTGGAACACGTTGCCCATGTTGGTAATGACCAGGTCTAGGATATTGCTGCCCCTAGTGGGGTGTGGATAATTTGATCCAAGGCATTGGAATTTATGAATTCCAGAAAACGTTGAGCAAAATAAGTTGGTACATGAGTAGTTTTCCCAGTTAATGGTGGGGTAGTTGAAATCGCCCATTATTAGGGTGTTATGTTGTGCCCTAATATTTTCCAGTGTATCAAGAAATGAGGAGTGGGAATGCTGGGGCATGGTGGGGATCTGTAGCAAGCTACAATTTGGATTGCGGTCTTGCCCAAAGTTAGCTGCACTTGGATAATCTCGGATGCATTATGCTGAGCAACTTGCCTGGAGGTGTGGATATCCCTAATGAATATGGACACGCTCCACCTTTAGTGTTTCGTCCAGGTTAGGTGGACAAAGGTTGTGGTATGAATTATAGCCTGGTAATGCAGGGGTGCTCTCTGGAGCCTTGTATATGTTTTAACAATTGAAACTAGAACAGAGTTGTGTCCTAGTTGCCTGCTGCACATTTGTGTTGCATGTTCTGAGAGAACGATACTGTCCGTTTTACTTTTTTATGGGGCTGTTATCACCCATTAGGGACAGAGTGGCATCTGCATCCATGTTAACTATTGCCTGCCTGGATGTGGCATCTACGAAGGTATAACTGCTGTCTGAATTAATTTTGGCCTGTCAGACGTCACCCATTATTTCTGTAGTAGTATGTAGTACTTCTGCTCTGCTCCTGTGTCCACCCCTTGTTAGAGAGCTGTACCACAACAACTATTAACAATTAGTTCCAGCTGGAGTGTTATGATGTACACCTGAACTTTTTGCAGTCTGCTGAAATACAAGCCTGCACCAGATTGAGTTGTGCTACTGTTTTCTATCTGTGCATATTTCAAATGTTTACATGTAGTTATTAGTATTTTTATTTAAAGTATGTATGCACCCTAAGTTTAAAAGTTTTCAGACACTGTGGGATTGGGAGTGTCTGTAACTTCAATTGTGCTATGTATAAATAATTTGGTTTGAAATATGGAACACTTTTTATTGGACTTTGTCCTGATGTGACAAATTTTAGATTTTATTTTCTTAGAATACCACGCTGTACTCAAGTTTAGAGATGGGTTAGTATTTGTAATAGTAAACTTTCAAAATATGAAATGCGGTGACATTAGATCTGTTTATTTTATTAAACATAGGGTTTTGTTTATTTAGTAGTTGTTGCCTGACCCTGCTGAAGGTGAAGCTCCAGTAAGTGCATTGTAAAACCCATCTTGGCCAAATAAAGGTATTGATTGCTTCACCTCTGTGTTCCAGCTTCTGCCCATATGCAGAAGGTTAAATAGGAAATGGCAAATAGAATATTTTGCAGTACTTATCAGGAGAATTATGTTGTGCTGTTTGCATTGTTGTCACATCTTCAAGGAGTGCTGATTTTTGCTGGTGATCTACCTTAATTGATAAGGAAGTCCCAAACAAATATTTTTTTGGAGAGTAGCTAGCATTACAAATCACAGGACATCAGACCAAAGGGGGGAGTTGTTGTTATTAACTGTTTTTGATTACTTCTTACTTTGAGGCAGAAATCTGTTTTCTTGGTAGATTAATAGATATTTTAATGAAGTGTTGTATTGGTCGCATTCAGGATGGATTAACATTGTCTTCTGCAAGTAGTTTTGATTTAAACATATTGCAAAGTAACTCCCAAAGAGACAGTGTTCTTGTCACTACAGGATGTTTACTAAGGTGAGAGTATGCAAAGAACTACATATGTAACGTTATCATGGAGAACATAACATTTACTACAGGTTTAAATGACATGGCTTACTAATTTACAAATATGCAGAGAGACATGCACAGTATGTTTAACTGTTATGTTCTGGTGTGTATGCATTTTTATTATATGCTGGAGTCTTTATTGCTGCTTATCCAGAAAAGCTGTTTTCCAGACTCTAAAGGTTAGAAAGAGGTGTTTTATACACTTCAAGGATTGTGACAAGTTATGAGCAGTTTACAAATCATAAAGCATTATCTTCTTCCCCTGTCATACTGTATTTTTATTTAATTGTTTTATCAGCTAACATTAAGTAATGTGCATTCAGTTACAGAATAGTATAGTAAATTCACAGAGAGCCATTGTTTGGTTTCTGTTACATGATGTACTTTTCTTTTTGAATCCACATAAAGGACAGATTTGTTTTTTTATTTTACATTTGTTTATCGAGGAGGTCTGACTGGACAAAGCTGTCCATTTTCAACAGAGGCCCAGGGAGAAAAGCTCCAGAACAATTGCTAACATACTATACATAAGATATTTATGTGAGCATTGTGGTTTACACAGTTATAAAATATAGCAGATATATGATTGCATAAGATATTTACATAAGCATAATGGTTTAGACATACAATTAAAAGTATAGTAGGTAGTAACATATGATTGTTCATACAGTATGTTTAGTAGAGATAATGTTGAAGATGTACTAAATATAAGACAAGAAAGGAAAAACTATAAAAACACTAGCCAGATTGTCAAAGCAGGAGAATATAAATAAGTTCATGTGAGGTTCATTGACATTTTAAGGAAACTGTGAAGACTGTGCATAAAACATATATTCCTATCCATAATTCATACCTCAGTCTCAACCTCTTAGAGCAAAAATCTGGACAAAGCCTAAAATGATGGGGAACAACTTGGGACAGATTTTAAATATTGTTCTTACAAACTTAGAAAGTTGATAGAATAATAGGTTTTGCATTACCATGAAATTTCTGAAGGATGTGGACTCTTCAACTCAAATGTTTATCATTATTTAATGACTTCAGTCCTCAGCTGTTTGCCAGAAAAGTACAGATTTTAGGAAGAACACAAAAAATTTGAGGCAAAAATCTGGACATTCTGCGAAAATCTGTTCAGTTGACAGGTACAATGGTGCTTACTGCAGTATTAAGTTTTCTTTGCTTAAACATGTACACAAGCAAAAATCAACTAGTTTTATGTATTTATTTTTTGTTGTTGTCCAGGTTAGCATGATGCACATGTTAATCATTGGTGTAGCTGAAACACATCAGAAAATGTTTTTTTATCCTATACCTGACACTTTTTGTTTGTTTTGTTCAGTAACGTCATTGATAGAAGATCTGCAAGATATTGACTACAAAGGTAGTAGTAGCCCATTGGATTCTTTAGGTTGTCTTATAACTTCAAAGTCAATGCATCAGACAAGAAGCGATCATTCAGATATAGTAGCAATATGATATAGTTCATTACTGACGGCAATTCGTTTCAGAATTCTTCACGTTGTAGGTTTTGCATCATTTTAAGATGCAGATAAAATAAGTTGAACTGAGCAGTATTAATGGTGGAAAAGCAAGACGTCAGTGAAGAAACTAATGAGTCAAGATAGGGAATAGAAATACTTGTTCTGTAATAACTGTCAAAATCCACGCCTACCGTGTTTGCTCGGTGTGTCGACTGCAAATCCTTGGCAACACTAACTCAATACTAAATTTATCTGCTAGTGATCTTGCCTTACTGAGAATGTCATTCCTAAAGTGTTCTTCAGCATGGTTACAGTGCTCCTTGAATATTTCAATGAGTCTGTTGATGTGTTGTTGAGCCTCTACTATATTAAGTTGAACAGACGGAAACATCTGGGCAACAGGCTCAAGAACTGATGAGTAATTTGCAATAATGAAGAGAAAAATAAGAAACGTGCATGAAGAGCAAGCACTGAGTAATATATGTGCATTTTGTCTGGTTTCACCAGCAGTGCTCTTCTGAAGAAAGTCAAATATTTTCTCAAAGTTCTGACTAAACACATGAATGGATTTATATTTCTCGGTCCATCATGTCTCACACAGAAGAGGTATATTTGGTACCAATGCTCATCGCTTTGGACTGTCATGGACAAAAGTAATAATCTTGATAACACCAACAGCACTACATATTTCAGGAACATCATTCAGATCATTGACTACAAGGTTTAGTCTGTGAGATGCAGTGGATAAAGGCTGTTTTGGATACTTTTCACAAATCATTGCCTGACCACCATTCTGGATGCTTGCCATTATGGAGCAGCCATCATAGCCTGTCTGAGTAAATTTTCCAGGTCTAGATCACACTTTATGCATTCACTGACAATGACATTTGAAGACTGTGCATCTCTCACAACAACGGAACAAAAACCGCAAACTCTTCTCGAATACAATCATCATCAACAAACCAAATGCTCAATGACAACTGCTCAATGTCTAAGATATCTGCAGTTTCATCTGCCAATACACTAAATCCAGCTGCCCTGTTTGCTGCACAAACAATCTTCTTTTAAAGTACGTGTTCGTATTCTGCCAACAGCTCATTTTGCACCCTATGGGATGTGTACCAAGCATTTCCTGCAGCTGTTTCACTGTGCTGTTCCAGTATTGTCCCACCAGCTTCAATACGAAAATCTAACAAGTAACACAAATTTCCACCAGAGCTTTCTTTTCCACAGAGAGGAATGTCATGGGTTGCACAGTAAATACTGGTAGATACAATTGGTTCCAATTTATTTTGGTTCTTTGCAATTTGTTTTGCTACTGCTGCATCTAGCTTGAATAACAGCTGTTTCTGGCTTCTGTCATGTTCGTGTATAAGAAAAATTGGAAGCATCTTCAGTAGAACCTTTGTGCCATGATGATTGCATGTGATTTCTTGCAAGACTCATTGAAGGCATTATGTTTTGTGCACACACTAGTGATGAAGCTGCCTTGCAACCCACGGTGAAGTGACTGAGGAAATAATACACAAGTTAAGCAGAGTGGGCCTTTCAAGAGAGGAGAAAATGCAAGCCACGGTGAGTACTGAGACAACCAACTATATCTGAATATAGTTGTTAATAAATAATGACATGCATTTCAGTTTCAGACTTCATATTATTCAGAAAATTCAATTCTAACATAAATCCTTTTATTCTAGCAACTGTCTAATGTGTCCCTAGTTTTGGGTCTTTATCCCCAACATTATAACAGTCTTTGTCCAGATTTCTTGTGTTAACAGATTGAGAGGTATGATGTGTATGTGTGTCTGTATGTATGTATAAGGAGGAGAAAGCATACCCCTCAGCTGTCCAGGTTTTTGGAGAATGTCCAGATTTTGCCCCATATTCCTCCTAAAAGCATTGAAGTTGCTAAATAATGACAGACATTTGAGTTTTAGATGTCATATCCTTTAGAAAAATGCATACCAACATAAATCCTGTTATTCTAGCAATGTTCTAAGTTCATGAGAGCAATATTTATAATCTGCTCCTATTTACTTTAGGCTTTGTCCAGATTTCTTGCACTTGGTTGAGGTGTGTGTTAAAGAGAGTGAAATGTCCTAGAGTTAGCAGGTGGAATTTATTTTCAAGTGCATTTTCAAGGAATTGTGAGCTTCAGGGGAAGAGAGTTTTACTGCTGTTCATGCTAAGCCTACTTAAAATGTGCAACTGTTTTGTTTAGTATCACTATTGTGGTATGGAATTTTTAAAGCAGCACAGCAGGTAGCATACTTGCATCTTGATACAGAGGGCTGTAGGTTCTACTCCCACAACATGTAGATTTGTATTTTAAGGGGGTGTATGTCCTCCTTTGGATGAGATGCCTAATAACTATTAACATGTTTTTCAGCTTGCCACCCATTCCCTATTGCAATATACCAACTTACCATTTTTTTAATATAACGTAAGCAATTTATTTTTCAAGGGCTGCAGGCAGTGAATTTGTAGATGAAACACTGAAATATAAAGTTGCTTTCTAGCAACAACCTCTTCACTGGTTTCAGATCTCTTTAATGTGGAATTATTCAGATGAGTTACTTCTGCAAAGATTCTGCATATTGATTGATATTGGTGGATTGTATGACAGAAGTTTGAGTAGAGTGGCCCTTTATGGTTGAAATGTTCTGAATTGGGCAGGTTGTCATTACTGGTTCATATGGTTTCATTGCTTAAAGGAAAAATGTTCAGAACTATAAATTTAAAACACACTCTAACAAGTGGTGCTGTATTGTACAAGGGATATAATTCAATTATTATATAGTATAATTAATACAGTCAGGAAGGTGAATCAAATAACTTTTACATGGTTATAGAAATGTGTGCAAAGAGTCTATGATTTGAAAACAGCCCAAAGGTAAACTTACCCTGCCACTGGCCAGATGCATTTTCTTTGAATGCGGTTTCAATGTTGTTTTGGTGAGTGTGGGTTTGAAAGGTAGAGAAGTTTTAATGCTAAGTCTCTTTTCATTGTAAGACTATTGCTTTGTTTAGGTTTAGTAAATGTCTATCAGTGTTTGTGCTATAAAATTTGAAATAAAAGTTGTAAATGAAATCCAAATATCTATAATCATTGTAGAAGTAAAGCATAAAACAGTATGCACACTGAGAGATTTGAACAGTGTCTATGACAAAGGAGGAAAAATAGCCAAGTATTGGGACACTGGAATGGCTGCGTGGGCAGGGGTGGGGGGTGGGGCTGAGTGGGCGGAGCAGCAGAGGGGGTGGGGCGGCGTGGGTGGGGCTTGGGTTTGCACCCCCCTGCAAAAAATCCTGCGGGCTCCCTTGACTGCTGCCCTGCAAGATGCTTCTAGGGTGTCAAAACCACATTGTAAGGTGTGCTTAGTTACTTGACTTGCAGAATGCATTAACTCTTGTAACTCTATTTTCTGCAGAAGCAGGGAAAGCAGATACTTTTTTTTTGAGGAGTTCCATGGTATGTTGCTGATATTTCAGCATATGGAACTGACAATTTAATGCTCTAATAGCAAGAGTAACAGAGGTGTATATTTTTTTACCCATTTGGATAATGCTCGGGAATCCCTATCTGAGGATGTGGGATTCTTGGCAGAAGTTGCTTTGATTCCCTTAGGTCCTTGAGAGATGACCTCAGGGTCAGCAGTAGGATTTTTGAAAAGAATTTTGTGAGAGCCAGGGACTCTATAGTACCTGTCAGATTTCCTGGGAGCAGGAGGGAGGGTGTCAGGGGTCAGACTGTATTCCATAAAAACATCACCCACAGCATCCAGGATAGGAGGAATGGACAGAGTTCTGTGCTGTGGAAGATCTAAGAATTCCCTGAGTCTCTTTTTGACTGAGGATAGTCCTGACATTCCCATTGGAAATGCTCCCTTAAAGTATGTAGGGTTTCCCCAAAGGAAAAAGTCCTCGGGTGGAGAGGTTGAAGGGATGGATTCCTCTGCATCAGAATCCTCATAAGCAGAGAGGGGTTGCATATCTTCATATTCAGATGCATCAGAGTAATCGGACTCCTGTTCAGATAAAACTACTGAGGATAAATCTCTTTTTCTTTTGGAAGGGGTATCCTGGATTCTCCTGATAAGCATTACAAGGTCTTCTGCATTTGAGACTGAGGCAAAGAAGCAGGGGCCTAAGCTTGGGTCGTCATTTTTTTGGGTGTGGTTCATACCCTGGGCCTTAGAAACTCAGTAGTTTTCGAAAGAATTATAGATGTGAAAGAAGTCATTGGTCTGTGTCTAGTATTGGTAAAGCAAAGTACTTCCTCGGAAGTCAGTGCCTGCTCAGCGGCACCGGGCCCATCCAAGGTAGAGACATCTGCAGGATCCTTAGTCAAAGAAGAGTCTTGCGGCATACCAGACTCCGAAAGGGTCTCAGTAGCGGCCTGCGAATCCACAGAAGCGGGCATCAGGGCTGCGAAAGCGCCTCACTGAGGACCAAAGAACTGATGACTAGCTTAACAGAAGTGTCAGCAGCAGTTTTGGACCTGTGCTGTCTGTTTCTGTATTTATCCTTACGTTTTTCCAGAAGATCGCTTGGCGGATGGCTTACCAAAGCCATATCGGAAGAAGAGGACTGAGAGCAAAAATATCTAGCTACAATAAGGGGCTGACGACGTGTAGTTCTTGCATTGAACAAAGCACAAAAGCTACAGGAGGGGACTTCATGGTCTGGGCCTAAACAAGTGGCACAGTAGGAATGAAAGTCTTGGTGTGGTATTTGCTTTCCATAGGCGAGACAATTCTTAACTTTTTCTGACATCGGTTAGAGCAAGAAAAAAGGATCCCCAATGGGTTACTTAGCTTTAGACGACTTCAACTTCAATTTGGAAATGAAAAAGTCAGGTAGCGGCCAACTGGCACTCATGCGAACTGCTTCTGCTTTGGGCTCCTCCTCAAGAAAGACTGATGTAATGGCGTCGGCTGTCTGTTTTTATACCACTGACGATCTGACGTGAGTCCTGGAGCAACAGCAACCGACGCAGTAATACTAAGCCTCTGGTTTTCGGGCCAACTGAGGGCTACCCTGGCAGGGATAACCCAAATGTGATGACTGCAACAGTGAAACATGAAGAACATCTGTAACTACAACCACCAGGTTATACTTTATGCTAGTACATGGGTAATTGGGAGGAAAGTTATTTAACTGTAAAATAGGCCTAATTTTGCAGTATATGACTATATAAATGAGTGAAAATTTACAACTAAGACAAAAAAAAAAAACTGTGTGAAAAAGCCCAGAATTAATTTATTACCCTCACAAAAAAAAAAGAAAAATTAAGGATAGACATGTGCCAGTCCATTAAGTAGCTGTTAATACTTAAAAGTGAAATACAGTAAAAACTAAAATCTTTATTATTAAGTTAAGTCATGACAAATCTAAAAATGTGAATGACCACAGAACTGCCGTGAAAAGTTGGTTCTGGTTACAGATGTTACCAAAAAATGAAGAGCCACTACCCTCATCATAGCAAAATTATATGCGGCAAGCTCCATAAAGTGCAACATTATATGCGGCAAGCTCCATAAAGTGCAAAATTACATGCAGCAAGCTCCATAAAGTGCATATTAATATGACACTGAGATTGTGAAAATTAAAAGAAATGCCATGCATGGCAAAGCCTGAGAGACTGTCAACATTAACTCTTTCTTGGAATGCTGATATACTCTACTTATTTATTAACATTTGATTACCGGGAACGTTTGACTGGGTAGCAGCCCATTTTCAGCGGAGCCCCAGGAAGAAAAGCTCCAAAATATTACAAAACATTTTAATTACAATAATTTTAAAGTCTTTAAAAATATCACAAAAAAACAAATACAATAAAAATAAATAAAATAAAAATCCACAGCACCTACTAGGCAATAAAGTTATTAAATATTTTTTGCAGTTTGTAGGTGCTGTTTTTTTTTTTTATTTTATTTTTTGGTGTTGTACCTTGGAAAGTTCGTCGTTTTTCTTCAGTCAAAAACAAATACAGTTTAAATAATTATACCAAATTAATCATAATATGAAAAGATTAGTTAAGAATAGAAAATCCCCAAATGAAGAAAACAAACGACTCCAAGCCACAAGTGAGGTAAATTTAGCGCTTTCGTTTACTTAATTTAGCAAACTTCATCAGAATACATTTAATGGATAGACTATCATTGAGTCCTGGGGGGGGGGGGGGGGGCATGTGCATTAAGTCTAAGCTGCCAGGCTAATTCTTTCTCATCAAGTTTCAACGATAATGGTCCCCCTCTATCATCTAAGCCAACCTTATCTATAGCCATAAACAAAAATTCATGGGTAGGGTTAATTTTCACATGCCTAGCCAGGGCATTACTTAAATTCAATTTCCCAACACTATACACATGTTCATAGATCCCATTTTCAGGGGTCTCTCTGTCCTACCGATATAAAATGCTGGACAATTTTGGCAAGTACCCAAGTAAACAACCTCCTTTGAATCACAATTAAACCTTTCTTTGACAGAATAACCTTGGTTATGTATCATGAAGGTATTAGTAGTTTTTGTCCTTTTTTAGGAAGGGCTGGAATTTGAAAGCAATAGTGGAAGGCTGTATGTCCCTCCACCATTCCCCTCATCCTGGTATGTTTAAATGTGGATGTTGCCATTTTTGTAAACATATTAAAACTGCTAATACCTTCAGAGCCCATGAACTTAGGCTGGCCCCTAAGGCCAAATAAATTTATAAATCCTTCTTTAGCTATGTTAGAAAATTATAAAACAATACCCTAGATTGCTGAGGGCTATTCCAATCAAAGAGACCCTGCTAATATCCTTACAAACAAGTTTAGTCATAACTTTACCCCCCCAAAAAAGCCCTAAAATATTGTTATTCCTTACTCCCTCAGTTATCACTTAAGATCATTTACTGAAAGTGTTAAACCAAGACCAAAACACTGACAATATATCTAGCTGCTTAATTAATAGTAGCAATCATGCACTTGTAGACACACTCCTCAAACTGTTAAAACTAAGATTTAGCTACTAGGTTGTCCATGAAGAGTATACAGCAGTAATGCCCCTCCGTAAGGGTGGCCTTACAAGCAGCACAGGTAATTACAGCTCTATCAGCCTTACAAGCTTCATCTGCAAAGCCATGTAACATATTGTAACTGACTTCATAAACTGTGACATCAAGAATTTTATCAGACTTGACCAACAACAGTACGGCTTTGTGAAGGGTAGATCCTGTCTATACAATCAGGTAAACTTATTCAAAATGGTTGCATGTACAGTAGATGGTGGCCATGCAGCATATCTTGACTGTGTAAAGACCTTCAATGCCATTCCCCATGCTGGCATCATACAAAAGCTTAGTGCTTTAAAATAGACTCATACGTAGTAAGACAGATAGCGAACAATGAAAGACAAAACCCATACACTGCTAATTGCTGGTGCCTAATCATAAAGTATAAAAGTGAACAGTGGTGTCCCTCAGGGCTTGGTGCTGGGTTTTCTCCTTTTTTTTGGCATTTACCTCTTAGATCTCCAAGCAGAGAGTTATAATCTCTAGCAATCAAAGCTTGCAGATGACCTTCTAAGTGGGGATTGTTTATCAAGTCACTCTATGACCTCAAACCCACCGATAAGAAATCATCCTAATAAACTCTTGGTGTATTAAATTTGACTCAACTTAAATGCTAAGAAGTGTGGTAGAATCACTTTTGGTAGACAACCCTCCTCTCGCCATACTGTATAGACAACATACCACTAGAAAACAAAAATGTAGTCAGAGACCAAGGTACTTGGGCTGATAGCTTTGTCTTTTTTGATGATCATGTGACAATGGTTGCAGGACATTATTTTATTTAGCCAGCTAATTTCTAAAGAAATATTATTAAGGTTTAAAATTGCAATCACTCCCTTATACACATCACTTATTAGGTCAGTTATTCAGTACAACTCCACCTTTATGATGTACCTCATTAAACATACCAAACAATTAGAAAAATCCCAGCTGTTCTTAACCAAAAAGAAAATGGGCCTAAAGTCCATGAACTACCAAGAGAGTAGAATCAGGTCGTCTACGAATGATTTTAGCGTTCTTCCCCCTATACGCGCGGTGCACTGCTGGAAGAGAGAGAGGCCCCCCCTCCGACCCAGTGAAAGCTCTATTCCTTTATTCGTTATCTGACAGATTTTTGAGGGGAAATCTCTCTACCAGATACCCAGTTGTCTAGGACCTCCCTTTTCTCCACAAGTCCAGTATCTCACCCAGTACTAGAACCAGTGTGACCTAAATCTTCACCAAGAGATAAATAAATCATAGTGGTGAATATTACCCAGTATCTTCTGGCATAAACTTTTGTTGCAGGTTAAGTAGTGCAACTAGTTATCTTCTTTTAAACATAACCTAGATAACTGGACTGGTAGCCACAAATTTAATCCAGGCTTGACTCGTATGGCCTTCCTGGAGAAAGATGTGGCCTGAAAGAGGAATATCTATTTTTCTATGAACAAAACTCACACTATCTCTGTTTTGGATGAATGTTCCTATTTCAGGCCTGATTTACTCCTACACAGGGTGCCTCTACTTTTGAAGGGGAGTCATTTAAAGGCTTGATTTAACCCTTCACACAATTTTCTGAATACTCCTTGTCATATGTGATTTTTTGAAGCTATCTAGTACACAGAAAACCACATAACATGACCAACATTCTAGCAGCAACAAAAATTTAAAGAAAGAGGAAACATCATACAACTCCTTTTTTATGAAGCAAAAATAAATTACCTTGTCAGGTAGAATTTTGCAATACAGTTCATTAAAGATTACAGATTTTGCACTGTCTCTTTGATGATGTCCTTCTAGTTTTCCATCATTTTTGTCACATATTGTTTTTTAAGTGCGTGTCTGAGCAGTATCCCACATTCTTAATGGAAGTAGGACGGATTATGTGCTGTGGGCAGTCAAATGTTATGCTAATTAGATGCCCATATTTTTAGCTGAATGTTTCTATGTTTTAAGGGCAGTTGCTCCTATTTTCTTTGTCTGCAGGATGAGAGGTTTGTCTTTGAACCATACATTTCCAGTTAACATTACAAGATAAAACTATGAACTATACCTTACTTTTACAAAATATATGTATATCTATGATTTACCATGATGCATGTCACAAAACAGAATTGAAAAGATACAAAAACATGCAACATGAGCACAAGATCTCAGTGGCATGAACCAGAATAAGCAAACAGATGTCAAACTAAATATAAAAGATGCAGTAACATGTAAAACTGGCTAAAAAGTGATAGGAGATTACATACCAAGACTTTTCTGTGTTTCTGTTTGAGAAAGTTAACGAGGAAGTACAAGAAATCTTATATGAGCTAATAATGATCACACAGACCAAGGTGACATGAAATGAAATGTATGTATTACTCACTAATGTTAGATTCCCAGGAAGAAAACTGTAATAAACTTAAAAACTACCACAAAAAGAAATAATAAGATAACAATTTTGTTTAAATGTATACTGGTAGTCTAACCATCCAAAGTGTATAAGCAGCGTGGTATAAATGGCCATCATGTGGTATTACTCAAAAGCTGTATTGTATAAATACAGAGATGTATGCTGAAACACAAACAAAGATGCACACACACACAAGCACAAGCAAAAAAAGAAACAAAAGATGTTATTCGAATATGCATAACGATAACAGAGCAGAACAAAGACAGGGGCATTATTTGCCTGGCAAATGATAACAAAAGGAAAACAAGGCATATGTGTAAAATTTGGATATGATATGATTAGCAGAAAATACATAAGAATAATGATCCACAAAACTAATATTCAAAAATATATAGTTCCACTTATTACATAAAGTCATTTTTTAATTTTCTCCTCTACTCACTAGGTTTGTTTTTACTAACTTTACTCATGTATGATACCAAACAGCATTCTGCTTGGTAGCAGTCATATCTCTTTCATCTATCTAATGCATCAGCCGCCTGGTGATTTTATTTATGATGATGTCACTACTTCCTAGTAACATCACACTCCCTTCTACCAGGTCAGTAATGCACTGTTAATACGAAGATGAATCAGCAATGCGGATAATGCGGTAGGAGTCAAGAAAACATATACCAATTAATAGGCTGACAACTGTCCAGCACAACATTCCTAATACCGCTGCATTCAGTCAACTGTTTTATGTACTCATTCATGTACATTTTCTACTATCATCTATGTATATTTGTCTTTATATAAATATATAATAGCTATATAAACAACATATGCTTCAGTATTTCTGTTAATTTATAACTTGGTCATATTCACATGCGTATGTCCACTCACATGCATATACAGAGCTGACCACTTGTACTGAATTTTGTAGTTCTGATAAATATATAGCTAAGTTAATTAAAATCAAAGAAAAACTGCAGAGTTCAACATCTTCTACATTTCCAATTTAACAAAATGTCAGAGTTCACCTCCAGGTCAACAGCTGCACTAAAGACATCATTTAGATCAATATCACCTTGATCTATTAGTGTGGCTTTCAGCTTTGCACGAAAAAAAAATCAAATGTCACATTTAATGAATGGAAAAATGATCCATCTAAAGACAACATAAAATTGAGAAAAGACTCTTTGCTACAACAGCAGATTTTAAACTGCAACAGATTAATCAGTTTGGTAACCACTAAAAATCTTTTAATTAAAATTTCATGTTTTTTGAGCCTGTGATGCTGTGTACGACATATCCGCTTGTGCTTTGTTTTGTTTCATACTAAAGAGGGCCAAAACTAAGAATTTGTAATTCTATTCTTTTTTCTTTGCATGCAGTGTAGCAAGTTGTTGAAAACATAGCTTCTTCTTTATATTTGTATTGTGTCAACAAATTGTTGAAATAATGATTATTGTTTTGTGCTTCTGTTCTGAGCAACTGTCAACACAAGCAAGAACCACTGACCCAGCTTATCTGCTCATTAGCCTCTGTAATTTTTTTTACTGACTTAATTCCTATAACCATATTTGCATTTAGCATAATTCTTCATTCAGTATTCTTGCTGTGTTGGTCCCTACCTCTTCTTGACAACAAAGAGTGGTGATATTCACAGTATGATTGGCAAAATAAGTGCCTCTTTTTGTTACCTTGTTCTAGCTTTCCTTTCTAACCTCATATCCGACTGCTTCAACATAAGACTTGTAATAGGACAAATGGTTCTCTGTGTGATATCTGCACTCCTGAGATTCTATGAAAACTCTACAACTTTGCTGTTAAGTTTCACTTTAATTTCTTTGCTCTAAGATATGAAGACTTGCAACTTTCACTCCTTCCAGCTGTGTTATAATTGTCTACATATACTCATATTAGATACCCAATTCTTTGACTACCAATGCAAACGTGCCAGTTTCTCACTGTATATGGATGCTCTGCTAAATCATGGGAGACTCATAGAGAAGTCTTACAAGTACAGAGTCAATTGACAGCCATCCTCCAACAGGCAATTTGACTGGATAAGCAGAGCCTTTACCAGAGTAGTAAATTACAATTATCACCACAAAAAGTTCTGTCCAGCCAAGTTGAACCTCACAACATAACTTGTTGCCATTTCTGGTTTGGCAGCAAGCTATCAAAACATTTTTAAATTTCCTTAATCTTTGGCATTCAAAGTGGCTGCATAAATGTTTCACATTGTTCTGTTCTTAAAAAAAAAAAAAAAAGAAGTAACAAAAAAAATGTCACAAAGCAAACCAAAAGGAGTCATCCCTGTAGGGCAAATTAATTAATGAGTTTATTTTATTATCTATCCATTTATTTATGTTGTTAACCAGGGTAGAGCACTCACCCATGAAGATGGTTCAGCCCAGGAAATCAGTCCGGTTAAGTAACTTGCTCAGAGTTGCACTGCAAGCAAACTAAAGCTTAGAAAACAAATTCCTAAACATTAAGCTATATATAGTAAAATGGCAAGCAATTTCTGCTCAATATATTTAAAGCAAGAGAGGATATCTGTGTCAAGAAGTGCTGTGATACTTTTGTTTAAGAAATGTAAGAAATGTATATCTTAAGTCCAGTGTGCATACTAATAGTTGCCATTAAGCCAACTGGCCATTCCAACTGCTATTTATCTTCCTGAGCTTCACTCTTGTGGGTAAACTATTCTGGTCAAGAGTAAACTGCCACGACTAATGCATCTGATAGAGACTATCACCATATTACTAATGGCTGGGACTCTTGCATCCATTCCACTGCATTTTGTACATATTTATTTAAAATTTGTGCCTGTTTTCTGGTATCAATTTACAAGATAAAATTACTCCCAAACCTATTTTCTGTAATGTTGCTTCTAGTAAGTACATTTTGTCCTGGTACAGATTGGTTCGTGCGCCTATGTCCATCATTTTGCAAGTTCTTTCACTAAATATCCATTACTATGATTATATCTATCCATTGTTAGAGCTTTTGAGGCATTGTGCCATCTACTCAATGTCTATATAATGCTTAAAGATGTAGGTTTTCTCTACAGATAATTCCACTTATTTATTCTACAGTGTCACTGATGAAAGCAGCAAAGATCAATTTCCATAAAGGACCTTCACGTCAAAGAACTTCATGGTAGACAGCTATTACACACTTCAAAGTAAGCAATACACCATCAGTCTGTTTCCTTTCTGCAAGCCTGCTGGAAATGTAATCAGATGTCATATACTTTTCATTATGTTAATATGTTTCTGCATTGAGCTGTATCACTAGTCTTCCTGTCATTAATATGGCAATTCAAATATATAGGTGACTTGTATTTTTTCCCATAATGATGAGTCTTGTTTCATCACCAAACTAGACCTATTGTCAGTAAACATCTGAATTACTCACAGCCCTATCATGGTATATTGCTCTTACAGAATGATATCAAAGAAAGTCTTAATTGTATAAAAAATAATGCCTCTCTATAACTTATACACATCGGTCTGTTTTGGCATTGGTCAGTAGATTGGGGTTTCAGAAAGACTGCTAATATAGACTGATAAAGTAATGCATCTGAAATACTTTATCTAAATGCAGTTTCTGTCATTAATAGTGTCTGATCAATTTAACACACTGAAAATACATATATAAAGGAAACAGAGGAAAGGAAAATTGTTTTAAATTAATTCTGCATAGCATTTTAGATTTTTTTTTGCCACTTACAGGCAATTACAACTACTGTTAGCAGAAATGATCTAAGGTTCAGTATGGCTACAAAATTCAGTGAAGGGACATAGGAGATTTTAACTCCTGGATGAAGTGCAACACCTTACACCCTTTGATGAGAGATAATATCTTCTCAATGTGTAATATATACAGATACATCAGCTGGAGTAGAGTATGAAATATGTACTGATTCACAAATTAAAATGCAGTTGGAATTAAGTACTCTTCATTCAGAAACGACAAAGAAAAATGAGCAAATCAGAATCAGTATTACATGATGGTTCAGGTTTACATAAAAATGGCATACGGTACATTTAAAGACTCATTGCACCTTTCTAAACACGTCAGTATTAACATTAGATTGTACTACCAGCTTTAATATTGGTAATCAAGTTAATTTGTTGTTTAAATTAGGAAGAATGTGTGCATGTATGTTTTATGCTTTATTTACTATCGTCTATCTCTGCTGCCATTATGCCCGTACCTTTAGAAGGAAGTCATGTGGGATACCAGCCAGAACTTTGCATATAGTAGAATAGCAATTTGGGTAAACAAAATTTGATTATTTCTTCAGACGTGAAGAAATATACTTCTGTTGAGGTTCTAAAACTACAAAGCTGCATAGTCAATACCAAAATACGACAGCCTACTTGCAACATCTAGAGTCATAGGATCACAGGTGAGTGTGCTACCTGTTGTGCCACTGATCCCAAGTAAAGACATGTACCTTTGCAGAGATTGTGTATCTTTTGTATTTGCAGAGGATATAGTTCTCCTGTGGCTGCAGATACCAGACAGATGTAATAACTTATACGCTACTATGGATGTTGAGGTATCTGAATACCACAGATACATGCCATGTTTGTTTTTTGACATTGTCACCCACTTGTGATGTCAAGTACAGTAGGTTGGAGGAAGCTGTTCTTTACAAGAAAATAAAACATGAAAACAGTTGCTTTCTGCCCCAAAAACAGTACAGTGTGACAATGTTAGTTTCCAAATTCATGATGCTCCTACTTCAATTTCCTACAAAAGGGGGGTGGAAACTGTAACCCAAGCATGTGTAGCTTGTTGGAGGCTTGGACATTAATAGGAAATTGCTACATATCCGTAATTCCTTTATGTGCATTTTTAAGTTAGGAAAAAATGCATCAAATTATCATAAATCTCAAAAGATTAACAGAAACTCATTTGACAGCTCTCAGTGATTAAAATTAATATAGTTATTTTACTATTTTATAAAGGAGCTTAATGCAACACACTAAAGCATAAACTCTTAAGAGTAATACCTTTAACCCATTTGAAGTAGACTACAATCATTTGAATGAGGTACATTATTACACTATAAAATTACTGTTCTGTTCAGAAGGAAACTTTAGAAACTTACAATATCCTTAATTAAAGGATGTTTACATATCTGCAGAAAACACATGCCCTGCTACAGGAATACTTATTCTATCATCAGGTGTTTCCACTCTCTTAGGTGGTAGCTCTGTTGATGTTCTGTTTCACCATTAGATTACACACAGATTCTCTGTCTTTTGAGGGCATTATCTAATGTCTCTCAGACACTTGCATATGTGCTCAAAAGCATACTCAATGAAAAAATATGAGGTGTGAATTTTGCACATTGGTGCTTGAACTGCTAACATAACCATAAAATCTTCCTTACTGACAACAAATATGTCACAAAACTGGAGGATGAAAATGGTGACTCCTGAGTAACAGTAAAACCAGAAAAAGAGTCAGATAATTACAAGTCATACAGATGATGAGATTTTTGGGTACCACAGACACATGCCCTTCCTACTGACATATTTCACCCACCTGTGATATAATGTGGGGCATGTTGCAGCTATACAAAGTGGCTGCCCTTGATAAGAAAATAAGACAAAAAATCTTAGTAAAGAATGATTATATGGTTATGTTAGCAGTTCTTGTGCACTATGATTCCACAGAGCTAATAGAAAAGATTCTCCATTGCAGGCAGATGAAGATGTTCAGTGCTAATTCTCTGGTTATAGACAGTGGAGATGTTTGACACAGAAGACTTCTTGTCACTCCATCCTGACTACATTTGTACATTTGGGTCAGTACTGACAGACAATGGAAACTCCATTGATACCACCCTGTTGAAAATCAGCAAGCATCAGGGATATTCAGCTGGAAGGTACTTATGTCAATTCCTGACATAGACTCTGCAATTTACATCTCTGAGCTGAAAATAGTAATGACTTGTACAGATGTCTATTACTGCATGTTAGCACATAATAACTTGATTTATGAATTATCTATCAAATTGTACCCAGGCTGTCTGATGGTTACAAGCAAACTCAGACTTTCTTCCCATTAGCACAAGTGTCCCGTAAAGATCCATCCTAGAACCAATCTTATTGTTGATCTTTGTTAATAAAATGTATACCATCACTCCTACTGCATCATTAATCCAATATACTGATGAACAGTCTGCTCAGCAGACCCACTAAACAAACTACAGCTCCCAATCCAGAATTACTTCAACATAATTGAAGAATGGCTCCTAAAATCCCATTACTAAATGCAAATAAAACTAAACTTCTACTATTTGACACAATGTGAAATCTCATTTATAGTAGAACATCACCACCATTGAACAAGCCCATGAAGGTGAACTTCTAGGAGCAGTTGTTGACCATATTTTGAAAAACATATCAATTATGTCACTTTGCTGACCAAATATAAGCTTTACCTACCCAAGACTGCACAACTCAGCACAGTCCACACACTGCTTCTTTCCTCTTTACTATACTCCTCCTCCTTTCTAATTATCACCTCTAAAACTCACATTCATTAAGTAATAGTAACCTATAACAAAGCTGCCATATTTGCTGGTAACCATTCAAATTTAAATCACTGCACAGCTTTGTGAAACAATAGCTGGCTAGAACTCCATAACCTACTTACTCTAAACCAACTAAAAAAACATGCATAAAATATTCTGCAGACCAAACACCTGCCCATCTCTAACTTCATATCTAAATACATTCCCAATGGAAACCTCTGCACAGAAATTTAGAACCTCTTCCAGTTAAATAGATCACACAACCAATATAGTGACTCTCTCCACGGTGTTTATGTTGCCAAATTATGGACATCTATCCCACATTATCTCAGGAATGAAGCAAATCCCCAAAAATGTGTCAGCATAGTAAAAATCCATCTTGAAAATAAATGCACCTGCCCTTGTACATAGAAATTCTCACTAACCCTCATTTTTCTAACTTCCTTCTCTTTATTAGCCTTTCTCTTTTATTTTATACTCACATCACCTCTCCCCATAGTCCTCCTTTACAGTTTTCTCACACAGATGAGTCTATGTTCAGTCATCAAACAGAAAAAGCATTGAACGACATGTTTCATCGAACATGCTGTTCAGCGAGGCATTCAAGTATGATTGCATTACAGTAGGGATCAGGAAATTTGCCCATTCCCACTGTAGAGAAATCTTGGAGTTGTATATATAATTAGTTGGGGGTGTGGGAGGCACAGCCCCCAACATGAGGAGTTTCACTGAATGGCATTGTCGATATAATGCCATTTGGCGATTTTTCCATTTGATGACTGAACAAAGGCATGCACATATACCCTAATTTCTTCTGTTACTGAATACAGTATAATTTCTCAACCACTTCCTATTTTTTTAATTTTCATTTCATATTAGCATTTGCTGACTTTTGCATATGTAGTTATGTATAACTTCATAAAGACAGTGTTTTTGAACATTTTCTTCCTGGGCCTTCGCTGAAAAGACTATCATGATCAACAAATGTAACGTCAATAAATAAAAATTAGCAACTACCCACCTTTTGTCTCAACTACATATAATCACAGGGTATCAGTCTGCCTTATAACTGCTTCATGTTGACCTGAGTACTTGTCACCTAGGTTTTTATTTACAAGAATGTATCTTGGCTGAAACACTGACAATACTCTAGCTGATTTGTCATGGCAGAATATCTGCTTTAGTTGAGCTCCTTGCCAAGTTAAATTTATATTTCATAATTGTGACAACACTGATGGCACAATTTTGTCTTCATTCCTCACTCCATCACAGTTAAAAGGCTGATAACCCAAACAGTTGCAGAAATTTTGTCCATTTGGTTGTAGACAGCTTGGTCTGATTGTTTTATGGTAGAATTCCCATTCTTGTGAGAATAAACAAAACTCCTTACTTAAAAATTGTGGACCATTGTCAGAAATAAGGATATCTGGAAACCCATGATGCAAAACAACTATATTAAGAAGCATAAAGACCGAATGTGATGTAGCAACACATACCTTTATGATTTTGTGATCCTTCAGATAATAGTCAACAAAAGTAATACACAGACTGCTCTTAAAAAGAATAAATCTGCAGCTAAGTTAACCCATAGCCTGTCTAGTATTTTATGAGGAAATATTGTATCTTTGACATTGGTCTTTAGAAACATGTCACATAGTTTTACAGAACATTTCAAATGGATGAGACACATCCGACTAAAACATTATCTTACTTACTCTCTCTTTGCATTAATACCCAAAAGTGCATCATGGATTCTCTCAACCATTTTGCTATGTGCCTGATGTATTATATTTATTTTGTTGACTTTGAACAACAATCACCATGAAACATTTCATCACAGAACGTGCAGTATATTTGGACTAATAATATAAATTAGATTTTTTCATCTGGCCATCATAGCAGTAACATGTTTTTCACCATTTGCATTTCACTTTAATTTTTAAGGTCGCTCATCACTTGCACGGCTTACCAAATTTTATGGCATGACTATGTGAATAATCTATTTCATAAATTTGCCATTGTGAATGTGTGGATCACTCCATGAATGTGCAGACTGACTGCCTCATGAACATGTAAATGATCTTCTCTGTAACTCACAAATCAGTAACTGCTCGATTGTGAGGGGGTTACTTTAAATGCCCTCTTGTGCACTGTGATCATAACAACACAGTATGAATGTATTTAATCATCTTCAATTGTTCACAAGCAATTCTGCCTTCTACCGTTTGGTTGTTCTGTTGATGTAATATGAAATAAAAGATTGTAGGCATTGTTTTTATAATTACAAAACAGTTACTTCTGACCAAAGGATGCTGTGTCCAGAATAAGTCAGCAGTGTAGACTTAGACTCTGACATGGTATAGTACCTTTTAATCCCAAGTCTCTAAATGCAATCTCAGGATGGTATGTACTGCACCAGTATTATGCTTAAATGCAACAGTTTTGTCATTTATAGTCTGTTTTAGTCCATTTATTTTTTTACAGTCCCAATAGTGCTATATTTATGTCTTCTTTTAAACACCTATATTGAATTATCACTTGTGACATAGCCAGACTTGTATAAAAGTAATCAAACTTTATTAACAAGTTCACATTTACAAACATTATATATCACACATATTTATATATATATGTCATATAATCATTACATAAATTATTCAGTTCCTGCATTCTCTTAACCTTATTACTCCTTAAAACTTTTCTGTATGTATTATTCTCACAGTTTCCATTTCTTACTATGTAATTTACTCCTTCCTTTTTTTTAAAGATCCCACTTCCAGTTCTCTTATCAATGTTACAATATTCACTACTAAAAATATAGTTAATATAGATTTTGATTTCCATTTTCTGGTAATTGCTTTTTTGGTAGCTACTAGAATTCCACTTAGCAAGGGCTTACTATGTCTAGGCAATTCAGATCATTTATCCCAGCCAAAAAATAATTTCCTTAGTTACACTCCATTGCTCGCCCAGTATCCCTGACAGAGTACTCAGTAGGGAAATTTTAAAGTCTACAACACATTACACTCCCAAAACACATTTAATAGTTACCTCTTTCTTCCCAATTACACCTCCAACATTTGCCATCTACCTGAGGAAAACTTCTTTGGAGTATGTTTGGGATATAAAAGTATCAATGCAAATACTTCTAGGCAAAAATCCTAAATCTTCCAGACTTTGTTGCATATTTGGGAGCCATGCATATGTCCTCCCATTGTTTCTTTGTGAACTGTATAGCTAATCTCTCTTCTCAATCTTTTCTATCCTCTTCTGATTGAGTCCTATTGTTATCATGCAATATTTTATATGGCCTACTAATTATCCCTTTTTTAAACAGCAGCTTCTGTTCTAGATTCAATTAAAAACTCAACCAGTGCAAGTCTTTCATTTAGGATTTTCTTATCCCCTTCTCTTTGTCTATACTCTGGTAGCAATCCTTGATAGGGAATGCGATCACTAGCTTGCAATCCAAATGTTTTCTTGGCCTCTTCCCATTCTATTACATTTCCTCCTGTAATTATTTATTCCCAATTCATTGATTCCTTTGACAGCTTCCTCTAATAAATTCCAGCCACCTCTTGTCTCTTCTGTAGATCCCTAATTGCAGTCACCCCTATCAACAGAATTGCCTTTCTACATTCCCACATTGGCTTAGCTCTTAGTATAGGTAAATAGGTGTGTACTAGGCTAATGGCCTTGGAGCCTTTACAAGCCTTGCCCACAGAAGTGCCCTGGCATCATGCCACCCGACGGTAGTTCCCGGTGCCTCTATCAAGTAGAGCCACTGGTGTCATCCTGGGATGAACTTTCTATTTCCCATCCACTCATCAATATTTCTCTTGAAGAGGGCCAGTGAGGTGCTCTGCTTGACATGTATGGGAAGTCTATTCCAGAGCATGGGCAGTCTCTGTGTTATGAACCTGTCCCTCCAGCATGTTCTGTTGATTCTGGTAATGCGGTTGAAGTCTCTGGAGCATGTGGTGCAGAGGGATTAGGATTTCTTTAGATATAACATTTTTAACAGAGCTGGGTCAGACATGGCTTTGTAAATCAAGTAGAGATCGCCTCTTAGTAGACAATATGAGAAAGAGAATAGCTGGAGTTTTTTTAAGTCTGTGTAGGACATGTATTTAAGGCCTAGGATCCTCTTCGTGAGGTACTTTTGTGGCCTTTCCAGCTGTTGCAGGTGTCTAGTGAGGCACATGCCAAATGGGGCATTATACTCAGTGACTGGCCTAATGAGAGAAGAGTAGAGAGAGAGAGATGATGACCTCTTTCTTCCCGGATGCAAAACCCTTGGTAATGAGATCTGCCACATAGAAGGACTTTCTGAACACAGTGGCAATATAGTGGTCGAAGGAGAGGTTGTTGTCAACTTGTGTCCCCAGATCTCTTATAATGCCTTCAGTGTTCAGTGGGCTCCCATCGATGTGGTAATTAATGGGAACTGAGTTTTTCCCAAAGGGGGTGATGACACATTTTTTGGCATTAAGCTTAAGGCCATGGTTTTGACACCAGTCATTGGTCTGAAATAGACCTTTCTGTAGGATGTCTACATCACTTGGGGAGTTAATAATGGCTCCCAGCTTGCAGTTGTCTGCAAACCTGGTCAGCCAGAGACCCTCCATGTTGGCCTGGACTTCTGAGAAGTAGATGCCAAACAGGAAAGGACCAAGGACCGATCCCTGTGGGACTCCACTCGTGACTGGTCAGCAGTCTGACTTGGAATCTGCTACTTTCACACTGTGGGTTCTATCTGTGAGCCAGTTTGCAACCCACCTGGTGATATAGGGGTTGATGCCTAGTTTGGTGAGTTTATCAATAATTCCTGAGTGAAGAATGGTATCAAAGGCCTTGGCCAGATCGAGGTAGGCTGCATGAACTGCCTTACCCTCATCCACAGCTCTGGTGACTGACTCAAAGACCTCAACCAGGTTGAGCAGGCATGATCTACCTTTCACAAAACCAAATTGCATGGGATCTAGAGTTTGGAGATTCCCTATATCCTTGTTAATTAGGTCCATGATGATGCACTCCATAGCCTTACATAACCGACTCATCAGGCTAATGGGGTGATAATTCCCAGGGTTTGTAGTTGCTCCCCCTTTATGGAGAAGGATGACTGTAGCAGTGCACCATTTGGTTGGGCCAAAGCCTGAGGTGAGGCTATGATTGAACAGGGCACACAGAAGCGGTGCCTGTTCACTTTGTAGTTGATGTAGAACACATCCAGGGATATTGTCCGGTCCCATGGAAGCTATATTCTTGGCCTTGGACAATGCAGCTTTAACCTGTGCTGCAGTAATGCTGGGTGCCTGGCATTCCTCCGGTATTGTGATTGGTCCTTTGTGGGGGAGAGAGGGGTAAAGCTGGCACTGAATCTGTTGGCCAGTATGTTGGCAATATCTGTTGGCTCAGTATAGGAGGTACCATTGTGCAGTAACTCAGAGCAAACCTGGGTATTGCCATTGAGATTCTTGATATAACTATAGAAGGATTTTTGGATGTTTTCATTGTCTGCTGCAATTCTGCCTTCATAACTGGCTTTAGAGGTTTTGATGAGGGATCGCAACTTTTTGTTGAGGCTAATAAGGAAGTTTTTCCAGTCTTGGGACTTCACTTTTTTCTGCAACAGATTCTTCCATCTGTTGTAGAGTTTATTAATGGCATGGAACTACCAGATTGGCTTCCTTTTTTTGGAGGAGAGTGTCTTGGTTCTGTTGGGTATGGCTAGTTCCATACATTTATGTATGTGTTTGTACAGTGCATTGGTGTATGAATCAGCAGTCATGCATCTATTTTCCATTGACATGGGTGCTGTGATGGTGGCCACCTCTGTTTTTAGGAGCCGAAAGTCAGCTTTGGAGAAGTTTTTCAGGTGGTTACCTTTGCGGGGGTTGTGGGTGAGATGTGGATTTCCATGGTGAATAGTTTGTGGTCAGATCTAACCAGGAAGGACTTGACTACTGGTGTAGAGCAATGGTTGCCCATGTTAGTAATAACCAGGTCAAGGATGTTGCTTCCTCTAGTGGGGATAAGAATGAGCTGGTCCAGGGCATTGGAACTGATGAATTCCAGGAAGCATTGGGCCAGTGTATTGGTGCATAAGTAGTTTTCCCATTCTTCACATTCTGCTACTTTATGAATACAATATTCTGTACAACTGTTGTTACTCTCCCTAATGAAGTGTCCAAAATCCCACTATTTTCTGATTTCTTGAATTACCCCCCACCCCACTTCATCATCATCCCTTTCCACTTTGAATTATAGCTTTCTGCTTCTGTTTTGTAAAACATTCTTAAGTGGGTAGCTCTAAAAATATCCCTTCAAATCAGGTAATCCTAAACCTGCTTGTTCTTTTGGGAGGATCAACTTATCCCACTTGAGTCTTGCCCTCTTCCCCTCCCAAATAAAATCCTTCAATTCTTTAATTACTGTCCACAACTTCTCATCTAGTTGATAAAAATATGCCTGACCTGTGTATAAAGCTAAAGGGTAAAAATATTTTACTCCTTGTATTTTGCTACCCACATCCATAGGCAAACATTTCCAGTTTCTCAGTTTTCGTATTATCTTTTGTTTATTCACTTCCCACATCCTTAGCTGCTCATAACAGAATCCTTCTTAATCCATACTCCTAAACAGTTCATTTTATCATGTCCTCATAAATATGGATAATGGTGGAACACTTCAGCTAGTGGTACATAGCTTATAGCTATAGCCTTTGTTTTATCTTCATTAATTTTATATCCTGAAAAAACCTGGAACTGTCTCAGAATATTCCACAACACTGAGATGTCCGTTTCTGGTTCTACCACGTAAAAAATAATATAATCTGCAAATAAATCTAGTTTTTCTTGAACACTATATCAATTATATCCTTGAATATCTTTGCCAATGGTTCTAAATATAACACAAACAATAAAGGGGAAATAGGACACCCCTGCCTGGTTCCTCTGTTCAAACACAACTAATCAGACAGGAACCTTCCCACTTTCATTTTTGCCTTTTGATCCCTCATATAGCTTTCTAACTAATCTTATTATTCTATCAGGAAATACAAATGCTTCTATTACCCAACTCATAAAATCCCAGCTTACTCCATTGAATGATTTCTCTCCATCAAAACCCGCCAATAACAGAAATATTTTCCTACAATCTGCTTCCCTCTGGATCATCTTTGTTCTTTTAATGTTGCCAAATGTTTGCCTTCTTTCCACAAAACCACACTGGTCCATATCTAACAATTCTGTCATCACATTTGCTATTCTTGTAGCTATTATAAGCATAATCACTTACTAATCATGGTAAAATGGGCCTATATTAAGCTGGATCAGATGGGTCTTTACTGCCTTTAGGTATTACCACCACCAAGACAGCTTTTTTTCCAAGATGTTGGTGCCTCCCATCCATTTAAAATACTGTTAACAAAACTTTCCAGATCTTTATCACTTTCTTCTCTCCTAACTTTCAAACATCCACTGGGATACCAGCTATTCCTAGAGACTTACCTGTAGATTGATTATACATCACCAATTTTATCTCATCTCCTCCTATCCTGTTAGTTGTTGAGCCTCATCTACCTCTAAGCTTGGCGTACTAAAGTGTTCCAGAAATTCTTTCTTGATTTCCCCATTTCTCTGCTTTATACACATTTTCATAAAATGTCTCTAAACCTCTGCAGGATCTCTGGTTATTTTTCTTGTTATAGGTTCCTTAAGTTTGGCTACAACCCTTTCTAGTCTCTGTTGCCTAAATCATTGCAACAAAAGTTTTTGGGCTACGGAATAATCAAAAAATAGTTGCTTAACAGCAAATTTTCTAAACTCATATCATATATATTATCAGGTAGTCCCTTATCTTCTCTTTAGCACTCTGCAGTTGTGCCTCCTCTTGTTCTGTGAGATTCCCCTTGGTTAGCCCCTGTAAATAATTCTTATTACTTCTTAATCAGATCTATTTTCTTTTATTTCTACCCTGTTTTAACTTCAACTTTCATTTTATTATACTCACTAGCTATAATTTCTGAAGTACTTTCTATGTTCCCTAATAACTCCTGGGTAACTTGCACAACCCATTCCTTAAATTCCTCTCTTTTTAACAGGTAGGTGGAGAAGCACCAGTGTCTCATCTTTACTTCATTACCCTGCATTTTTAACTTAGTAATTACTAGTGCATGATCTGAAATACTTAGTGGTTGTGTATCAAAAGTTCTCTATTAAATAGACATGTTCCTGTGAAATATAATTTCTGTCAAGTCTAGCCCAGTTATAGTACTTTGGGGAATAATATGTAAATTCTGTCTGAGTTCCTAGGACCGAAATCATGTTTTTTATACCAAACTTTTGTTAATTTTTCCCTTCTAACCCCCCATTATATCTTCATTGCTGCAAATCAAATTCCAGTCCCCACCTAAAAGTGATATTCCCTGCTGAATGCTAATTATTTATCCTCAATTTTTTAAGCTTGAAAATAGCAGTTTTAGGTGGAATATAAATACATGCCAGCATAGTCCTCCTCCCTTGCCAGTAGCCCCTTACTACTACAAATCTGCCATTATTATCTTTTTCCACTTCCTCTACCACTACTGGAGCTTATCTAGCTTATCAATTTGTCCGTAACATTCTGTAGAATATCCATCATGGAATCTTTTCTTTATCAAATTTACATGGTCTGTTTTTTAGTGAATGTATCTATTGCAGCATTGCTGTTTGCACTCTGCTTTTCTTAATATAAAATTATTTCCCTTTTGTCTTCACCTGTGAGACCATTCACATTCCAAGACATATGGAAAGGGTCACCATGATCGTAAAAAGTCATTACTCCCACCTATTATATATGGCAACTTTTTTAGATGTCTATTTCCAGCTTTTGTGCTACATGTACCCATTAATGCTTGGCATGTTAATCCCTTGTGCAATGTTTTTTTATCATCAACATGGAACCTATGTCACAGTTTGCAAGACTTTTTGTTTTAATAAAAACCTCACAAAACACACACACACACACACACACACACACACACACACACACACACACACACACACACACACAAGCCCGGATAAATGGGGAGGGTTGCGTCAGGAAGGGCATCCGATGTAAAACTTTGCCAAAACATTTCATGCAGTCACCAAGAAAAATTTTTATACCGGATCGGTCGAGGCCCAGGTTAACAACGACCGCCACCAGTACTGTTAGCCTACAGGGTGCTGGTGGAAATTGGGCTACTGTTGGCCGAAGGAATAAAAGAGGTGGAAGACATGGCCGAAGGCAGGAGGAGAGGAGAAAGGCTAGGACTGTGGTAGTGAGGGTCGGAACTTTGAATGTTGGCAGTATGACTGGTATAGGGAGAGAGCTAGCTGATATGATGGACAGAAGGAAGGTTGGTATATTGTGTGTGCAAGAGACCAGATGGAAGGGGAGTAAGGCTATGTGTATCGGAGGTGGGTTCAAATTGTTTTATCATGGTGTGGATGGAGGAGAAATGGCGTAGGAGTTGTTCTGAAGGAACAGTATGCTGAGAGTGTTTTGGAGGTGAAAAGAGTGTCGGATAGTGATGTTTATGAAGCTGGAAATTGATGGTGTAATGATGAATGTTGTTATTGCGTAGGCTCCACAAGTTGGGTGTGCAATGGATGAGAAAGAAAAATTTTGGAGTGAATTGGATGAAGTGGTGATGACTGTACCCAAGGGTGAGAGAGTGGTGATTGGAGCAGATTTCAATGGGCATGTTGGTGAAGGGAACAGAGGAGATGAGGAAGTGAAGGGTAGGTATGGTGTTAAACAAAGGAATGCAGAAGGTCAGATGGTAGTGGATTTTGCGAAAAGGATGGACATGGCTGTGGTGAATACGTATTTTAACAAGAGGGAGGTGCATAGGGTGACATACAATTGGAGGAAGATGCACACAGGTGGATTATATCTTCTGTAGGAGGGCCAGTTTGAAGGAGATTGGAGACTGTAAAGTGGTGACCGGAGAAAGTGTCATTAGGCAGCATAGGATAGCGGTTTGTAGGATGACATTGGTTATCAAGAAGAGGAGGAGGAGTGTGAGGGCAGCACCAAGGATCAAGTGGTGGAAATTGAAAAAGGGTAATTGTGAGGTGAAGTTCAGGGATGAGTTAAGGCAGGCACTGGGTGGCAGTGAAGAGTTACCAAATAGCTGGGTAACTACAGCAGAGCTAGTAAGGGAGATGGCTAGAAAGGTGCTTGGTATCACATCTGGACAGAGAAGGATGACAAGGAGATCTGGTGGTGGAATGAGGAAGTACATGAGAGTATACAGAGAAAGAGGTTGGCAAAGAAGAAGTGGGATTGTCAGAGAGATGAAGAAAGTAGACAGGAGTATAAGGAGATGAGGTGCATGGCAAAGAGAGAGGTGGCGAAGGCTAAGGATAAGGCATATGAAGAGTTGTATGAAAGGCTGGACACTAAGGCAGGAGAAAAAGACCTGTACTGATTGGCTAGACAGAGGGACCGAGCTAGGAAAGATGTGCAGCAGGCAAAGGTGATGATAATGAGGAAAACATACTCACAAGCGAGGAGAGTGTGTTGAGGAGATGGAAAGAGTACTTTGAGGGGTTGATGAATGAAGAGAATGAGAGGAGAGAAGGTTGGATGATGTAGGGATAGTAAATCATGAAGTACAATGGATTAGCAAGGAGGAAGTAAGGATAGTTATAAAGAGAATGAAGAATGGAAAGGCTGTTGGCCCAGATGACATACCTGTGGAAGCATGGAGGTGTTTAGGTGAAATGGCAGTGGAGTTTTTAACCAGATTGTTTAATGAAATCTTGGAAAGTGAGAGGATGCCTGAGGAATGGAGAAAAAGTGTTTTGGTACCGATTTTTAAGAATAAGGGTGATGTGCAGAGCTGTAGTAACTACAGAGGGATAAAATTGATCAGTCACAGCATGAAGTTATGGGAAAGAGTAGTGAAAGCAAGGTTAAGAAGGGACGTGATGATTAGTGATCAGCAGTATGGTTTCATGCCAGGAAAGAGCACTACAGATGC
Organism: Protopterus annectens; assembly: GCF_019279795.1. Lineage (NCBI taxonomy): Eukaryota > Metazoa > Chordata > Ceratodontiformes > Protopteridae > Protopterus > Protopterus annectens. The sequence goes on along the minus strand of NC_056748.1, from coordinate 829,566,292 downwards.
GATCTTTGCTCTGAGAGTGTTGATGGAGAAGTACAGAGAATGTCGGAAGGAGTTGCATTGTGTTTTGTAGACTTAGAGAAAGCATATTACAGGGTGCCTAGAGTGGAGTTGTGGTATTGTATGAGGAAGTCAGGAGTGTCAGAAAAGTATGTAAGAGTGGTACAGGATATGTATGAGGGTAGTGTGACAGTGGTGAGGTCTGCGGTGGGAGTGATGGATGCGTTTTAAGGTGGAGGTGGGGTTACATCAAGGATCAGCTCTGAGCCCTTTCTTATTTGTAATGGTGATGGACAGGTTGACAGATGAGATCAGACAGGAGTCCCGTGGACTATGATGTTTGCAGATGACATTGTGATCTGTAGTGAGAGTAGGGAACAGGTGGAGGAGACCCTGGAGAGATGGAGATATGCTCTAGAGAGAAGAGGAATGAAGGTCAGCAGGACTAAGACAGAATATATGTGTGTGAATGAGAGGGAGGATAGAGGAATGGTGAGGATGCAAGGAGTAGAGGTGGCAAAGGTGGATGAGTTTAAATACTTGGGGTCAATAGTTCAGAGTAACAGTGAGTGTGGAAGAGAGGTGAAGAAGAGAGTACAGGCAGGATGGAGTGGGTGGAGAAGAGTGTCAGGAGTGATTTGTGACAGACGAGTACCTGTAAGAGTGAAAGGGAAGGTCTACAAGAGGATAGTGAGACCAGCTATGTTATATGGGTTGGAGACAGTGGCATTGACAAAAAGGCAGGAGTTTGAGCTGGATGTGGCAGAATTAAAGAAGTTAAGATTTGCACCAGGTGTGACAAGGGTGGACAGGATTAGGAATAAGTATATTAGAGGGTCAGCCCAGGTTGGAAGGTTTGGAGACAAAGCCAGAGAGGCACGATTACATTGGTTTGGACATGTGCTGAGTAGGGATGCTGAGTATATTGGGAAAAAGATGCTAAGGATGAAACTACCAGGTAACAGGAAAAGAGGAAGGCCTAAGATAAGGTTTATGGATGTGGTGAGAGAGGACATGCAGGTGGTTGGTGTGACAGAGCAAGATGCAGAGGACAGGAAGAAATGGAAACAGGTGATCTGCTGTAGTGACCCCTAGCAGGAACAGACGAACGAAGATGATGATGATATATATATATATATATATATATATATATATATATATATATATATATATATATATATATATATATATATATATATATATATATATATACATATATATATATATATATATATATATATATATATATATATATATATATATATATATATATACACACACACACACACACTCTATAACACCCCCATAACCTATTAACTTAATACGAACACACATAGCTATGTATGTCTACAAATAATGAGGTTTATCCCTCCTAACAGGAACATTTGTGCCAGACAGATAGCTGCTAACACAGACCCCAATTAACCTGAAAGTGAGGTGCTAAGATGCATGTTACTGTGCTTCTACTTACACTAACTGGTGTCTGTTATTTTTTTATTCACCCTCCCCCAGATGTGAAAACTACTTGCATATTTTCAGAAGTCATTAACTTTTAGGCTTGAAGAAACCAGTGTTATGTCTTTTATTGCCCTATTATCAGCTTCCCTCCATGCAAAAGAAAGAGAAAAAGTAAATTGCAGTCCTCTGTTGCATCTTGATAGACAAGCTGAAACATTTATTGCTAAAGGAAGCACTTCCATTATATTCAGTGTTCTCACATTAACTTGTTTCCACTTAAAATTTGTTTTCAGATTAAGCCAAGGATCTTAATCCAGACATTAATCTATGCAAAAGAAAGAGAAAACATATCAGCTCTACATATATTGTGATCCATGTACAGTACACACCATTCTCCACCAGAACCCAACATTACAGCCTATTAACTTAACCATGCTTTGTTTAGCTTTTCTTCTCTTTTTGCACTGTAATGCCTAAATTTATTAATACCAAAAAGAAGAAAGAAAAAGAGGAGGAGGAAGAAGAAGAAGAAATAAAAGAAAAGGCATCAGGTTACTTCAATAATGCTATCACATACAAGTACAACTAAAAATACTTTACTATAAAATATGGAATTTACATCTGTGGAAAGTTTCACAGAAATACTGTTAAGAAACAAAATTGGTTTATTTATTAACAGTTACCTTTTTCCTTCCTTTCCAGGAAAAAATATTCTGAAGACAGCTGAATGCAGTAGTTTGAATCTCACACCTGCCTCTCGACATTCCCTGATCAATGTAATACATTTCTTTTCTGTCTGGTGTACAGTGAATAATAATTTTTCATAAAAACACAACTGTCTCCAACTTTTAATACTTTGCCCTTTTGACAGTTTTGTCAGGATCAACTTCTTCTGCTGGTAGATTTGCATATTTACTGATAAAGGTCTTGGCTACTTTCTCATGGCCATATTTGGAGCATGCACAGGGTGTGCCCATTCAACTAACAGTTCCTCCTGTGGTATACCAGTCCACTTGCTTATTTGTGCCGTCATAAAATTAATGCAGTCTGTTACAGTTTGTTGTCTCTGGTACAGTGGAAAATCTCAGGTTTATCCTACATTGTCTGTCCTCTAATTCATTTTTGAAACAGCTCTTCTTGAGCAGTCTCATACTTAACCAGCCTTTTCTTCATCCGACCTCTGATTTTTGCAGTTTTATCAGCTCATCTGAATATCTGTATAAAGCTTCTTCCATTTTTCCAGTATTTTGTTCTTTGAGTTGATATACCCCTTCAGTGTTTCATTTATTTGAATCAGCTCTGAGCACACTTGACTTATTTTTTCAGGTAGTTTACTGGAAGCCATATCTTGCACCAAAGCTGGGGATGAAGTGATTTTTGCTGTACAGCTGTAGGATTCTTCCCAGTCAGTGTTTTCTCTTCACCTTCTACTTGATTTTCTTTCAGCCTCTTTTAGTTTCTTCTTTGCAGGCAGGGCCACTGTTACCATTTTGGGGGCTTCCAGCAATAGTCTAGTTGGGGGCCCCTAGGCACTTCCAGTATAAGTATCATCTTGCCAATGCCACCTTTCCTAAGCAACCTTTTAGTTCATGCTGTAAACCTACAGCAGTAGTATGCACAGACAGACCTATAGCTACAAGCTCTTGCATTACAACATGTGGCCTATATACCACACTATGTTGACCTGTCTAACAAAGGGACACTTACAGTTACTTTGCATTTAATTGCAACAATGACACAGTACAACAACTCTATTTTCAACACCACACATTTTCCAGTCTCTCCTCTTTTCCACCCACTTTTTGGGGCTCCCATACCATCCACATTACTTTTTTCTTCCTTTTCTCCCATTTTGCCTTACTCTTAGCTTTTTGAGAAGCCATAACTTTCTATATGCTCTGAAGTGCATTTCAAAGTTTTTTTTTCTTTTTACACAACCTTTTCAACCAATATTGGCTTGAACAGAAATTATGATTAAAGAAAGAAATTCATTGTTGCTGTTCAATTTTAGTTTTCCTTGCATCCTTTCAACACACTTTTCCTGATCAAGACAGCACAGTAATAACCATTTAGAAAATAACTCAAATAAGCCAGGACCCAAGAAGCCACAGGTTTACAGATGGTCTGGGATGTATTTTAGAGCATTTTTCAGCATTTTACTCCAAAGGTGACCCAAACAAAAATCATGAAAAAGAAAAGAATTTCACTCTTATATTTTTTCTTTCAAGGAAGACATGTTTTGCCCAAGGCTTAATGTTCAAAGCTAACAAAATAGTAGCACACAATAAACTAACAAGCCAGTTGTGGGAATACATAGGTGTTATCTGGGAATACTGCCTGCTTCCCTAACCCCCTACAAAAAACAGTCACTGCCTATGCATCTATCTGGTGATAGACTGGGATGAAAGCAGAGGTTTAAATTGCCTTAGTTACATATTTCAAGTGACTGCTGATAAACATATTCATAGCATGCTTCCGCACCCCTACCCCTCAAACTCACTCTCATGTATATGTGCCTGATGTATGATTTTGAGAATGATTTCAGTAATATATTCTAATTTGTTGCTCTTAGGCAGTACACCACTCCTACACAAGCTATAACAACCTTCTATTTATACCTCTGAGGTCTGCGAGCAAAGTAAATAAACAATGACCAGACTGTCCTCAGCTCAAACACAAGCTATAATGACTTCATGTGCAAATCTCTAAGGTTTGACTGTGATGAAAATTAAAGTTGTAATAACCACACAATCCCCAGCCCCCATAACCTACAGCAGCTTTCTCTGCACACACATTTGAGCAGGGCTGGTTTTAGAATCAGTGTGGTTGAAAACAGGGGCTATTACCAGCTTTATCCTAAAAGGGTCATATATCTCAGCATTGTTCAGGTTAAACAGCTCAGTCAGAAAAAAATGATACATTTTTTCTCCTTAGTTTTCTTCAATCAGCAGCAGCTTTTGTGGGGGCCCCCACAGAGTCAAGGATGATTAAGGGAGCCCCAGTATCCATTTATACAGTCTGGTATAAATGAGTAGGCCACCAGACTCCAAGAAGATCTAAGTGTCTGAATGTTCTGTGATAGATTTTATATCTTACTTTTGAACTATAATTGCTTGTTAGGAACATTTTCTACTGATACCTAGAAGAAAAATATCTGTATCCTGGACACACAGACACACACAAGCATAAGCCATAGAAGTACTAGTTTTGTACTTATTTCAGCAAATAGCAATACATCGTGCAACACTGGTACTGACACCATATCAGTGACTGCTGTTTAGCAGTCATCAAACAGCAGCAGGGGTAAGTCACTTATTTACCTCATTGAGGAGTAATGCATATCTGTCACTGTCTCTGATATTGTTCACACTTTTCCTTTATCTTTTGTAAAAAGGTTGATTTTCCTGGTAAATCGTTCAGGATTACAAGCAGTCAATCAAGCTAGACATCTGAATTTTATACTTATTATCCAAAAATACATGTTAATGCAAAAGGTATTATTCCATTAACTTTTTAAGTTAGAGTAATATTTAAAATGTATTCCTGATTCTGAGAATTTATTCTGTTATTTTTGGGACTGCACTGAATTCTTAAGCAAAAAAAATTGAGAGTTATAGTAAATATGGTGTTCTGCTAGTATTTATAAACTCCCTGAAAGAGAAAACCATCCCTGATGATCAGAAGTATCAGCTCTTCTTAAAATCCAAAGTTTGCACTGAGATAAGTCACTCTTACCTGCTGATCTCTCTAGTGCTTACCTTGCTCATGTTCATTATCAGCTTCATCCTAGCAGGGTCATATCACAGCCCTGTTCAGGTTAAAGAGCATAATTAGGAAATTAATACATTTTTTCTTCCTCATTTTCCCCAACCAGCAGCAGCTTTTGTAGGGCCCCCACACAGTCAAGGATGATTAAGGGGGGAGGCTGCAGCCACATGTATTGCAGGGACATAAAGCTGGCTATATAGTTAGTTTTACTGGAGAAAATGTCCAACAGCAGGGTTTAACTAAGTCAGGGGCACTATGCCAGTGGTAAAATGTTGTTGTTGTTGTGTCTTTCGGCTTTTCCCGGTTAGGGGTCGCCACAGCGGAACTCCGGTCCGCTAATGACTGGCAGTCAATTTTTACGTGCCGAGTTGATGGCCCTGACACACAACCTTCAACGAAGGTACGCCCATTCACCCATGTCTCCACACAGAAGATGCTCTAGCTGAGAATCGAACAAGGCGACAACACTACCGCAGCACCACCACCACAGTTTATGTCAGTGGTAAAATATTTAATGGAATTCTGATGCCTGTTACTTGAGAAAACACTGTTACCACAACCAGAAATATCTCTGAATTTTAAAGGAGATATAAATAAGAGTTGTTACCCACATGGTTTATTAAGTCTACAAGATTGCTGTACTAACTTTTGTTGGTTTGACAGACATGTTTCAAAATATCAGGATAAGATAACTTGCTGAGGTTGGGGCCCCCAGGGAACAGGGGGCCGCCAACGACTGCAGAGTTCAATTGTGCCTAAAGCCAGCTATGTTTGCAGGCATCCAGTCAGAATACTTGTTAGACAGTAATTGAATTTTACTCAAACCAACAACATCTCTGGCTTTTCTCAGTTTCTGTTTTTCACTCTGGGAAAGCTAAAGTTAAGCTGTTGATCAGTGTGCAGCCATCTTGGAAGTATCTATATTTATGTTTCTTGTGAAGAAACAATATGCACAATCCACACTTAAATTGCATTCACAAACAATTATTTTCCAGTCCCAGAAATGATTGTATCAGTGACCATACAGGCAACAATTTTATTTGCAACCACCACTTGCCAAACTTTCCTCAGACTTTCTTTCTTTCCCTTATTCTAGCACATTTTAGAAAAGTGATTAAATGGTCCACAGTTTCTGCATTTTACATTTACTGCTAGACAAGGCTTCTTACCAAGCAGACAGCTGCATCTTGAACAACTAGACTTCTCCTCAGATGAATGCCTTTCACTTTTAAGTGAATTGCCCTGACCAAAGAAAGTGCTAAGTTTCTTTGCTGTTACATGGTTTGAATACTTTTTAAAAGTATAACATGAACTATTTAATTTCAGTTTTATATACATCTGGATCCACAGCAAGCTTCTAAATTAGTATGCTAGTTAATTCTGCTGCTCTATACATATTCACAACTTTCTGAAGAATTATCTCAGACTCTGGCAAAATCTACTTCTCATTTTGCCTTGTTTTATGCTGTAGACAACTCTTTTTCTCAGTAGTGAATCATATATCAATTCAAACCCACAGTTTTTATCTCTAAGTCTCATTTCAGGCACATGGAAGTCAGTGTGGGATACATTCATTCTATTTAGTAAGTACATGGCAGCAACTGTGAAGCAGGAAGAATCATGTGACACCTGTGTGCAAATAAAGCTTATGGGTCCATACTCTTCAAGTGGTACTCCCATTTTATGCCATAGTTCTCAAGTTATTATCCTCAGAATCAGGAACAAAGTCAAAACAAACATGGACAAAGACCCCAAATTAGGGAAACTTTTTAAACATTAATACTACATACTTGAAGAGTGGATACTGCAAGAGGACTTGAATTGTTGTGCATTTTCTGATGTAAATGAAGCCTTTATCTGAAATGAAATTTGTAATGTGTTGACTCCAGTCCACAATTTTTATGCAAAGTCTCTTGAATGTAAAAAAAGCACATCCAGAATTTGAGTCAAAGTCAAGTTGCCCCTGAAAACTGGAGGCAGTCAATAGATATGCTATATATGTAAATTACATTTCCCTCAAGCATTTCCTTCTTTTTGGCTACGAACCTCCATGCTGGTAATTTTCAAACAGCTGCTACTAATTATAGGACATAAGCATAAGTGTCCTAACAACAGAAAGTCAGTGAAAAACACACAGTAATGGACTTTGAAATAATGATCCTGAGATGTACCTAATAACTTCACGTCTCAGGTAAGAGCCAAATAGTCACTAAGTACTGAGATTGTCTCCATGTATACATTTCTCTTACAGATGCAAAATACTTTTAATGGTGTATTTGTATTGATGTACCTATATACCTTGGCACAACCTCTTTAACAGTAAGAACAAATAAATACCGGACTTCAAATCACCACTCTATTTTTAATAAAATATATGTCAAAGCTTTTGGGATAAACCCCCCTTCATCAGTTTTCATTAAAACAAACAGCAAAACCAGTTTAAATAAGACATTCAAATATGTCACAAGACACAAACCCTCCAGCAATGTAAACAATTAGTCCAATTAATACATTAAAAGCATAGTGTCTTTCAATAGACATTAACACAATATATAGCCTTTTAAATAAAAATTCATTAGGATAATTCAACAACAGAGAGCAGTTCATCTCAAATTTATTTGCCTTCCTTTCAAAACAGGCTTAATACTAATAGCAGTATTCAGACTGGCTGTGCGATGGGCTTCTAGTCACAAGATCCACCCATACTCCATTATTTCAAACTTTTTTACCAGTTGTAGGAAGGAAGGAACAATTTCAGTTTTAAAAGGATTTAAAACATATAAATACTGAATAAATTATTCTGATAAACAGAGAATCGCACACAGGAAATATGAAAACAACACTGGAGGACAGATTTCACACTGACTTTAGAAAACTTCTAACTAACTAGCTGTAGTTCCCTGACTATCTGAAGATCAACTGTCCCTATCTAATCTAAATAACTCAGCAAGGCAAGATTATACTCTTACTCCTGCAAAGCAAGATGAGGAATCACTCCAGGCTGTTTGTCCTCAGCGACTAGAACTACTACTCTGGAAACAACTGGACTACTACTGCTGAACAGCTCTGGAAAACAAACTGAATGATAATTGAAGAACTGACTCAGAACCTTATTTTTATAGCAGATCTTTTTCAAAAGTAACAGGAACTGCTATGATAATTCTACTCTCTCATATCAGACTTTGAAAATTAAACAAACAGCTGCAGTGAAGATTCTATTCTCTCAACTCTGGCACACAATGACATCACATCTAGGTCAGCTGACCCTGGAACAACATACATTCAGAATTCTCTTTACAAAGAACAAGTACATTTGGTCAGCCAGAAGAACACTGTTTGACATTCAAACATCTTGCAAAAATCAGAGTGATAATCAAAAACAAACTTATTTACAAAATTATAGCTAGTCATCCTGGCATATGTAACACAGGGTAATTTACAAAACTTCAGACAGTCATGCTAGCGCTGATAATATCTAATATCCTCACAAAGACATTTACTTAATTCTAGTACTTATGTCTCTTTCTCACATGTATTTCTAGTAGTGATTTAAAGTCATATTACTGAAGTTAAACTTAACATCCTGTCTACATTTTTGTGAGGTTCTTGAATTGTCACCTTATGTATATGCTTCTGGTATGTGCTTTTTTAAAACAGTTCTGGTAGATACATGACCAAATGTGCTTTAATCAACTATGTTATGCTTCCAAACTTTAGTCATCATCTTCCGTTTTAATTAAATTGGTTCTACTATGACATGCAGAGTAGAAACTGTTTGAAGCTACAGGTGAATGAAACAAACCACTTAACGCATAAACTGGATGAAATAAAAAAAACATTTTTTGCAGGGGTCCAAGCCATTCTGCACCTTAGGTTCGAGGCTTTACTAACTCCATGTTCATGTAAACATGGAAAAAATGAAAAGCCCAAAAACTTTGAATCACTGCTGGCACATAAACTGAAATGCACTGACATTGATTCTCAATGCAGAATAGTGACTAATGAGTTGCTAGTCAGGTAAGTGTACTCAAGCATGTGAAAAAAAATCACCTGTATACAGCAAAGCTGATTAACACTGATTCATTGAAATGGCATTTCTACCCACCACTATCAGAGCTCTGTAACACAGTTAGTGGGTGCCAATGTCAGGGATTCCTTATATGCATTGGATCTGAAATAAGAGCTGTTTATTGGGCCTACATGTCTTTGAAATCAGAGCTCAAATGAAACTGGTCTGCATATTCTAGTTGCTATTTGCAGAACATTCCCTTGAGAATAGATGTACACAAAAGGGGATGGATCAAATAAGGGCATGATTTTACAATGTCAAGTCAATCAGCAAAAATGAACTGTATTAGTGCAAAACTGATTTCATCTACTATTCATTTACTTGCATTACTGAAACCTAGCTTGAAAAGAGCTGCATTACAGTTTTATCAAGTTATACAGCATTACAATATCTTCTTCTTCATGGAGATTAGAACAGAAGAGGCCAACGCGTTTGAGATTATGTTGGGTGGAAGACAGTCCTTGTTAATTGTCCACCAGGTAAAGAAGAAAGACATTTTGCAGGAATTCAGAGATGTCTTCATTAAGGCAGCTAGTGTTTCTTACAGACTGCTGATTCTTTGCAATTTCAGCTAGTTTATCTATATTATGCCTATTAATTGATACATTAGATTTCTAATTGGAATTTACCCACTACAGAATATTAACATGTCACTCTCCTCTAGGGTTTATATGTCTGACTAGGCAATAATATCCACTAGCTGGTCAGACCACTGTCTGGAGAGGTTCAGTATTTAGAATTACCCTCATTAATCTTTCTACTACAAATTAGCTCACTAGTGCCAGCTGAAAAGAAAAATCCTATTGTCAGCAAGAAATGGAAGTATGACCAACTTAAAGCGCATTTCTTTTGAAGCATTTTGTTTACCAACCAAAGCTGCATACAGTGTTTTATCGTTTAACCAAAAATATGTTATGTTAGTACAGACTCCTTTTTTCAGGTACCTCATGTGGAGTTTTACATTAAAACATGCTTATCTGGTACAGTATACTGAGCAGTTGTTTCTACTTTTCTTAAGTCATTTAACTGTTTTATTCTAAGTATTTATGTTTCATTCTTAGACTTACTTCCAGTTTTGCATCCAAAAATACTGATTTATTTCTCACTTTTTTCTATTTGTACAATTTTGACTTTGTGAATCTTCTTCTGCTTATTTTTTTATTATTTTTATGGCTCACTTGCCCAGATTGGCTATGCATTACAGTGTCTCCCAACTAAGTGTATGTTCTTAAGGTATCTTAAAGTACCTTTTAATCTACCAGATTTAAAGGTTTAACCATGCTTGTTGATATCTGCCCTATACGTGGAAGCTCCTACTTGTTGCTCCTTCTGTCAGCTCCATTAAACTGTTGCTTCAGTTGGTGTCATTTCTTTGTTTTATCACTTTCTGTATATTATTTCAATTGGCAGCTTGCAATATAATTAGATGTATCTTGATTTTTCTACTTTAGATTGGAATCTAGTATCTCACACAACAAACGTCTCCTCCTCAGGCACACACTCAGTCTCACTTAGTGACCATCTTCCCACATATGCCATCAGAGCCAGTACCCACCTTTCAAAAATACACTCACTGAAATCAGTTAGAAACACAACTAAACTTAATCAACAAATACTTAATGATTTACCCCATAAAAGAAACTGGACAACCCTAAAGGTATTATTTCTCAATGATGCTGTCCAATATTTCAATACTACCTTCCTTAAAATGCTTGATAGTCTAGACTCTGTACAGACAAAATGGGTAAAAAATACAACCCATGGATAACCAAAGAATGTAATCAATCTGATGAAACAAAGAAACATTGCTTGGAACACATGGAAAGAAAATAAAACTCAACAAAATCTTCTCACCTGCAAAACACTCCACAATAGTGTAACCAAACTAGTAGACAAAAGTAAAAAATCCTACTACTCACACCATCAGCTGCAACATAAATGCAACTGCAAAAAAATTCTGTCACTCAATATCAACCCAGCTCAATCAAGGTACAAACAAAGAGCACTCCCATTCACCCAATGCCCCAATCACTAATTGCAGAAGAATTTAATAAATACTTCATAAAATCCATAGCTGACCTACTAACTACTAACACTAACACAAGACCCCCTCCACTTAATTTCTAACCCTAATGCCAACAACTCCCCACCATCCAACTCTGGCCACACTAATAGCACACAAACAATGCAAAGGTAACCAAACTTCTTTCTCCATTCAGCCTTCAGCCACGTCAACAATAAAAAAAATTACTGCTTAAATTAAAACACTAATCCACATCCGCAGATAATCTCCCACCACAATACCTAAAACTTGCTGCTGACTCGGTCACTTATCCAAACAGCATCCTCATAAATAGATCTCTCTCTGAATTTATAGTCCCCACCATATAGAAACTATCGCATATAACACCAATACATAAGGTGGGAACTCCACCAAAATATCCAACTTTCGCCCCATATCAATATTATCTCCTATATCCAAAATTCTTGAAAGGTGTATCCACCAACAGTTAATGAAATACCCACTATAGAACAATCTGCTTACTGAAACTCAGCACGGCTTTCGGCCTGGACACAGCATATCCTCAGCTCTACTATTCTTTACAGACACTGTAAATAGGGCCAGAGATGAAGGATACCTGGTATCCTCAGTATTCCTGGACCTCTCTAAAGCCTTTGACATGATCTCGCACCCCTTATTCCTTGATACCTTGTCCGAAATAGGTTGCTCCACTACCATAATATAGTGGTTACAAAGCTATCTACAAGACTGGATGCAAGCCATTAAATGGTCTAACCAACTCTCCGCCTTTCTACATAACCCTATAGGAGTCTTCCAAGACTCCATCTTAGGACCCCTACTGTTTAATATATTCACCAATAACTTGCATAGCACCTCTTCCCCTGGAACGCTGATTCAGTATGCAGATGACTCCACCTTAATCTGCACCTCTTGCCCTCTCCCAGAGCTACTCAGCAATACTCAAAAATCATTCACTGCTATAGCAAAGCAAAGCTTTATCATCATTCAGACAGTAGAACCAAAAAGTGAACAGCTGAACAAAATTACTTTCCTTCTAGCTCATTTATACACAGCACACACTATTTACAACAAAAATACAAGCATGTACAACACACAAATATACACTCGCATAACACAAAGTCCCCAACAACCAAAACTCCATCTCCACACCAAGACCAATCCAATTCCACCAATCCAACAGAACAATGTCCAGATCAGCACACATCCAAGCTGACAGTCGGGTCTCCACCATTCGGCCTCATTCTAGCCAACAACCACAGTCTCCACAATCACAGTCAGTCACCATCCATCAACCTCTCCTATACCAGCCTTGTCTTTGCCAGCAATGGTCCAGTTCCACTTCCACAAACCACTCAGATCTGGCACAACACCCTCCAACAACATCTAGCACTCAATCTATGCCATCCACTCCTCCCGGCTCATTTCTCCTCACACAGGCTCAAATAGCCATGACCAGTCCAACCATTCTGCCACTCCAACCACACCGTCCAGCTGATCCACTGCTCTGATTGACTGACACCACAACCACCTCACTCTAATCTCAACCACCAGTGACCCAGGAAAATGATCCGACTATGGGGAAATACAGAAAACAGCAACAAACAAAAAAAAAAAACAATGGTAGCCGAAGAGGCCACTGCCGCACAGGCACCGCCATCTTACATTAACGAATAATTAATAGAATCATTGCTTACAGATGCCCAACTTTTTCTGAATCCCAACAAAAACAAACTTACAGTCCTTCAGACCAAAAATGCCACCCTCAACTCTGACCAATTTAAAATCCACTCAGCTGCCAACACAATCATTGAAAGAGTACAAGAAACAAAATTACTAGGTATAATTATCGATAACAAATTCACGTTCAACCTTCATATCCAACAAAGTGTAAAGAAAACCCACAAGAAACTAGGACTCCTACACAGAAACAGACAATTCCTTACCACATCAACCACAACTATCCTAGCAAAAACTTTCTTTCTGTCCTCCCTATTTTATTTTTATTTAGTATTTCTTGACCGGGAAAGTCCTACTAGGACAAAGCCTATTTTCAGTGAAGGCTCAGGGAGAAACACTCCAGACGAATGTCTTTGGAATGTGGGAGGAAACTGGAGTACCCAGAGGAAACCCAACCAAACACAGAGAGGACATGCAGACTCCACAGAGAAGGCACCCCAGATGAGAATCTAACAGGAGAACCTCTTCCTGTGAGACGACAGTGTTAACCTCTGCATCATTGTGCTGCCCATGGTTCTTGTATACTCACCAATCTGCAAAACTACACGAAGACAAAAATGGAACAATACTACAACAAAGTCATCAAGTTCGCCACAAACTCCAAATATCATATGCATACAATAAATCACTATGGGAACTAAATTGGCTTGAACTCTCCAACTAACTAACATATATCCAACTAACTACTGTACACAACCTAATCTTCAAACACACTGCCTGTCCTGCCCTAGATAAGCTTTTCAAACAATACATAACAAGCAGACCTATTAGAAATCTCCAAAACCTTCAAAATGACCATGTCAATCTCTATGCTCGTACTCAGTTTCTAAACTACTCCCACCAAAATCTAGAATAACCTCAAGCTTGCCGCTATTTAAAGCCTCTTTAAAAGCACACCTAAATAAGTCTCGACTCTGCACATGTTTAACTCTAGGATAATCCCCTCTACTGATGCTTCCTCTACCCATGCCATTTACTCATTTCAATATTTGCTATCCCCATACATCTTTCAAGCCTACAAATCTTTATCCTACTTCTCCCCTTCTCCAAGTAAAGCTGTCTATACGATCTTGTGTGATCTAATGTAACCCTATTCTGATGATTAATATCCTAACTACATTAACTTTTTTTCTTCTCAAGTAATCTACTATCAATACATAGTAATGTTTTACAAGTTAAAATTAAGCAAAACACTAAGCAACTGTGCACCTTTGCTCTCAACTTTAACCTATCTGCAATATATTATGTAAAGTCTTAAATATTTTTTTTGTAAAAACTGTAATCAGTCTGTTTATATGTACCAAAATATCTAAATGTTGAGCTTTTCTCCCCAGACCTCCACTGAAAATGGGTTACGTGACCCAGTCAGACTATCACAGCTAACAAATGTCAAATAAATAAATAAATTAATTATTTCAGCTTCACACATCTGCTCTTTGCTATACTGGCAACAACCTTTCATCTCATATCTCTCTTTTTTTGTTCTATTACTCCTCTCAGTTGTCTTAGACTCCTTTCTGCATTTTTAACATTTGTTCACCTTCTGATAAGCTGCAATCTTATCCCTTCCCACACCTATCCCCTCTCTCCCATTTCTGAATGATTACTGCTTAATCTTACAAATGCATACCAAAAGCAAAATTGCCCAAATAACTCCCCAGTTGTGTAAAAAAGAACTAACTTAAAACTGCATGAACAAATACACCAAAAACCCATAAGGTCTCCCTTATCATTTCCCATCATTGTACCTCAAGTGCATGCCTGTTCTTAGTTATCACAATTGCCTCATCTCTATTTTTGTCCTCACACTGCTACAGCTCTCACCTTTACTTACTCAACTCTTGCCTCTGGCTTAATCATGCCAGGCTCATTACATGTTTCTGAACTTATACAATTTCCCCAGATGCAATCTATTCCAGGCATGGATTATGTTATCCCCTACATCTAGTTATAAGTATGACAGCATTTCTATCACAAAGCCTTCTCTTAGATGTCACCTCTCCACTGTCATGACCAGATTCTCCATCCACAATCCCTTTTTATACTCTCAGTCTAGTTCTTCCATTCCAATCATTTTTGATAAGACATTCTGATAAGGGCAATCAGTCATGTTGACTTTAAAAGCTTTGCCATAACCATCAGCCTTTTTTTACCTCTACACAATTCCTCATTTGAACCCATCCAATTTACTCTACCCATTCTTGATGGTGATATACACCCAATCCACAACTTGCATACCATACTATCTGTAATTTTCTTCATTCTCCTCACAAACCTGGTCTAGGGCTCTTTGACAGGTCTTATGATCACGCATATTAATATCAGGAGCATCTGCAAGACATTATAGTTGCTCCATGGCCTCAGTGGCCTACAATCACAGAATACTAGAAATGCCAGAGATGCGGCTTAAGCTACAGATCAATGATGAAGAAAACATTTTGCCAAAATATCCAGTTTTCAGAAATGATGCCTCATAAAAAGATAATATATGTGTTGCTGTGTTTCTCCAAATGAGATAAAGCAAACACTGCTAGAAAAAAAAAACCTTTGTAAACACTTAAAGTCCTGGAAAATCAGTGTTTTGCTTTCATCGAGATCTCCCACATCAGGCAAAATGCCAAAGTACCAGGAGTTTTTTAACTGTTAATAAAGCATTTTTCTATCAATTTCTTTACTTTCTGTAATTTTAAAATGTTGTCATTCCTACCAAGTTCAGCATATCCTACTCCCTAAGTCAAGATAAACTTATTGTGGTACAACCTGTATGGTCATAAGTGACTTAGTGGGCACTGCTAAATACATTAGAGTTGATGCTGAAGGTACTCTACTTAATAAGATGGAGTGAGGAAGATATTTATTGTCGCAAATTATTTAAAGTCAGAGTTCATATTAACGGGATATATAAACATAGACTTGGCTCATACTTTGGGTATTTTCTCATGTGAGCTATTAATCCTTGATGGACATGGCCAGATAATTTTAGTCTCCAGAAGAACTGGAGGAATTGAATGGGAATATGGCATTATGCCTAAATATGGACCTACTGCTGTTCTTAACTCACTAGCTAAAGTTCCTGAAGCTATGGTCTATAAAAAACTTCAAATCTTCAACAATCTATTTGCCAGTAGTTTGCATGGACTTTCAAAGGTTTGTAAGATTTATGCTGCATAATTTCAAATTGTTTTAATAAGAAATATCTGAACTAAATTACTGTTTAATGCTACTTTAATTAAAGACAAGCCGCAAGGCATTCTGAATTATGATTACATATCACTAGTTATTGATTATAGACTTCAGTGACCTAGGTTGTTAACAACCTTACCCCATCTGATTTATGAGCTATCTTCAGACATGGCTAACAGGGTTAAAGGGGCAATGTCTTACCTAAAGCTTTCTGCCCTTGGTCTCCTTTTATTTACTATTTTTGGTAAAATGAAAAGTCATGGTGATAACCCTAGCCTCATTAAGCACATGGATGACTCCTCAACATTTGCATTTGGGATTTTAATAACTAAGATTAAGGAAGATATTAAACCTGGTTTTCATAAAACTGAATGCTGACTGAAAGGCCATGGACTTTTAATCAACACAGCAAATATTACAAGCATGTATTATTCAACAAAAAAGTGAACAAGCCAGTAATATAACAGTCTGAGTTTCCTCTCTGAATGTACTCAACAGTTTGGCACAGTGAAGTATACACATCTTGTTTTGGATAATTCCCCACAACTAGATGACCAAGTGTCACTGTTATAAAAATACAGTCAAATATTAGTCTTCCTTATCACATCAGGTTATATTTACCTCCCAGATTCCCAACTTAATCTAATCAAGTAATTTCTGCTGTCAAAGCTATTCTTCAGAGTTGTCTTTTAAACAAAACTCTCTTCTCATTTGTACAACAAGATGGAGATGGCCCAACTAAATTTGTCAATAGTTTTCATACAAAGAATTATCATATGCTTCTTTAGAAACTCTCATCTGTATGTAATGATAAAACTAACAAACAGAATAAAAATCTTGCATTTCAATTTTTCATTCAGATATTTGTACAGCAACAACCGGCATCAATCACCTCTACATCTTACTTAAATGGTTAGCCCTGTTGAGAGCTTACTATACTAACTCACTACCTGACAGAACAGAATGGTGCAAAACCATGTTTACTGATGATACACTGGATGCTTTTTTCTCCAGGATATAGAATTATCTTCCTGTTAATATCAGGATATTCCAAATCTTCATTAATTTAACCTGAAAGCAAAACCATAGTTCTTTAACAGCTGGTTCTACAACTTCAACTCTGGAATGATCTCATCTCTCTATTTATATATATTGCTCAATCTCTTTTACTTTCATTTTCTCTCCATAGCTTTGACTTTCATATGAGTAACTCTTTGCCTTATGAGATAACTGTCCTTTTGTTTAGTTTCTTGTTTATCCATTTGGACGTTTTAGCTTGCTTCTTTTAACTATTTCACATCTTCATCTACGCCCTTTCAAAACATGCCATCCTTCAAATGAAACCTTAAACCAAGGTCCCAGCTGCTTGTGTTGGTGGTATCTCAGGTGGATACAAAACATCTCACAGCACCTATTGAAAAGATTAGAGGTCTTTTATTTAACACAGCATAAAATACATTTACATACTTATACGCACATATATACACATTTCTATTTTCTTACTTTTTATAATTTTTATTAAAACACCTTCATTCATAATCTTTTATAACTGACCCCCACTCCTCCTTCCACAACCATAATCTGATTTTTAGCAATATATCTGCCAAATTGATTTCCCATTAATCAAAATGTAATTCAGTCTTTCACTCTAAATAATCCATATTAAATAAACAATTATCTACTACACTCTTTCTTATTCTTATAATAGCCATAATCATATCTATATGATGTCATTAATATTCTCAAAATTTTTCTCTTCTCACACCTTTTTCCAGAGTTTCATCATTCAAAATAAACACAGGGCCAGATTCAATAAAGCCTACACTAAGTGTACATGATATGTATTTAAGAACATTCTTAGCACATTTTTTGTGCTTTCTAAGTCACTCAGAAAGATTACACTAAGCATACATGTAGTCTACACTTTGTGGTAACCTTTATGAATCCCTGCCAATATTTAAAGCTGCACAAATATCAGTAGGAAAACTAAAATTAGGAGGAAGAAGGTGTAAGTTATGTCTGTGTTGTCTGTTCACTCAGAACATTGTACACTTAGTGTAAGCGTTATTGAATCCCTGGGACAATCTTTTAATTTTATTTTAAATGCCATATTTCACTTTACTGGTAACTTAGAATTTAAAAGTCTCCATAGGAAATCCTAACACTCTGCTATCCTGGTACATCAACTTTCCTTACTTCAGTGACTTTAACCAATTCTTCTGGTAAATATTCCTATGGAGTTACATAATAATATTGCTTCATCACATTATACAACACCTTTTTATCTTTCTTCATATCATCAATTTTTATGTTCCATGTTAGTATTTTTTCTTGATAATGTTTTCTTTATTTACATATTTTTTTTCTTTTTTCCTTATTCTTATCTCCCAGATTTGTTGGCACTTATAAATTCTCACTCTTAAATTCTCATTATCTTCCTTTTCCCACTTTAATACTCTATACAAGTTTAAAAGAAGCAGAATAAACATCTGGATTTAGTAATCCCAATCACCCTTCATCTTTTCTCATATACAACATACCTCTTTTCACTTGGTTTAATCTTGTACCCCAAATGAAAGAAAACATCAATTGCACAATTTCATTTTCATATTTTACTGGGACCCTATACGCAGTTGATATATATGGTGTTTTTCACATAAATACCAAATTCAACAGATAAACATTTAGCCTAAATGCTAATCCATGCATCCTGCACAGAAGACATATTTCTTTCATTTATTTTATCAAACACTCCCATTGCATCTTAACTGCATCTTTTTTCTCCAGTTTTTATTCCTAGCAAAGACAATTAAAAATACAAACCCCAGTTTTAACATTACCCAAACCCATAATTTTATATTTATTAAAAATTATTTCAATGTCCTTTAAACATCCATTTAGATAATTCAATACTTCCCTCATCCATATTTTGTTCTTAGCACCCACAAGTATATTGTCTGTGTATGTCAAAACTATCAGTATCCCCAGTTGCTTTTGCATCTCATATCTAGCATCTTTCACCTGATAAGCTACTTAACTCACTACTGCATTCATCACTAATGCAAGCAATATGCCACTCATGGGACATACGTGTTTTATACCAAACATCATGCATATATCTTTACTCAGCCACCCATTCATTAGCACACTCACTCTGTAATTCTGATATGCTGATATACACACACTCCTAATTTTATTACCTATTCTATACTTCTCCATAACATCCTTCAAAGCATCATGCCATGCTGTATCAAATGCCTTGCTAATATCACTAGCCAAAAGTTTCTATCCTCCCTTTTACTTATAGCATCATCCACAATTTCTCTAACAGCCAAAAACAATTCTAGACTTCTTTACCCTTTTATATCATATATACTTTCTTCCATAATAGCCCTCATCTGTCCTTCCATTCTCCTCTGTATTATTCTTATAAGGAATTTATAATTTGTGTTGTGATGGGTCTCCCATTTTTTATTTACTTATTCTAATCTTTCTTCCATATAAATTTTAATATCCTAGTACATAACTCTTCATAAACAAACCCTTCCCTTAATCATTCATTCAGTACATTTATATAACATTTGTCTTTCATACTGTTTCTTTACTTTTAGATTTAGTATTAAAATATATTTTTTAATTTCATGACCAGATTTTTCATAAATTAAAAGTGATTACAATGAGTGCAAGAATGGCACCAGTTTTCACAAATTTAGTTTTAAGCTGGTGGAAATAATTTTTGCTTAACAGCATGTATTTTAAGTTTGTTTCATTCTACTGACATTACATTGGTGATTTATTTTTCATTTGGAATGGAAATCTGTCTGATTTTTATCATTTTTTGGAAAAACTGAACAACAGTAGTGATTGTGTGTGTGTGTGTGTGTGTGTGTGTGTGTGTGTGTGTGTGTGTGTGTGTGTGTGTGTGTTTTACTAAGGGTAGTAGGCAGCACAGTCAATTTTCTTGACTAAAGCATTAACATTGATATTAACAAAATTGTTTTAGCAATATTTATCAAAATGTTAACAACTATTTACACAATACTAGCCAGCATCCCCATTTTGTGAAATATAACCTTTAAAGGGTTGGTTAGTGATCATATTATCTTTAGAAAAGAAACTTTTGTTTATTAATTGAGGTTATACTGAAGAAAAAGTTGACATGATCATCTTAGAAGTTGAGAAGGTAAGTCTATAAAAATGTCATCCTGTACTTACCAGTGGTTTTATTCCGAATGTTATAGAGCAAACTAAACAATTTTAAATAGGACTTTTCCTTTGCCTATTAGCTTGGAAAGTTAATATTATAGCTCATTCTCCACAGTTTATATACAGATGATCTTAGAACATCAAATATTGTTTAGAAAAAGGTATTATATATTATTACTCTAAAATGGACCTTTTAGCAATTATCCATGTTTAAATTTTAATCTGTGTTGTTTTATTAATGCAGGACGCAGTGTTCCTTTGAGGCACAAAGGTACAGAGATCTCAAGTTATCTTAGATTTGATTATAGCAGCAATGTTGTAGTTTATTTAGCTACTATTGCGTATGAGAGTTTTCATATACGTAAGAGTACAAAAAAACTCTTTCACAGAATTAGAGAGCACAGGTAAGGTATAAATAAACAGGTCACTATTAATGCTTTACCAATGCATTCATTAACTTGTATTGATTTAAAAAAAGTATATTTTTTAATTTATTTTCTTATAGGAGATTCTTTTGTTGGTGACTGTAACAGTTTGCTTGAAAACAAAGAAGTTAAGTGGCAGATTAACTTACCAGTGGAAAAACCACCTGGTTTGAAAGAAAGTATTAATATCACATGTTTGCTGAAAAATGCAAAAATTTAGATTTTTTTTTAATTTAAACTTATAATTATATGCTATTTTGTAAAAGTCAAATGTTCTTATAGCATTTTATGCAATGTTTTATTTAAAGTTGCTTGCCATGTGAATGATTTTTTCATTTCCTTTGTCTTATCTAATTGATTCTTATATATTAAAATTTATTTTGATGAAGTTCATTCTTTTCTATCAATGAACAAAAGCACTAAATGTTATTTTGGTTTGAATTCCATTACTTTGAAGTGTTTTTTATGTTTAAATTCAATAAAATTAATTTATTTTTCAAATTTTGCATTGACTCATTCTATAAATCCTTTCATCCCTCTCAAAGGTCATAGAAAGATGCATTCATCACAAGTTCCTCTCCTACCTCCTCTCAAACAACCTTCTCTCCATAACCCAACATGGCTTCTTCCCATCCCATAGCACCAGCACTGCCCTACTTAACTTCACCAATGCTATAAACTCCTACAGGAACCAAGGTAAACTAGTCTCAGCTACCTTCTTAGACTTATCCAAAGCATTTGATACAGTTTCATATAAAAAACACCTAATCTGCCTCTCTGATCTCAAAATTAATCCCACTGTGCTTTGGTTCAAAAGCTACTTAGACAACCGTCTACAGTCCACCAAATGACTTAACTCCCTATCCCCCCCACTCTCAGTCACTCTAGGTGTACCACAAGGGTCAATTCTTGGCCCCCTTCTGTTTAATATCTTCACAAATCAACTCCACTTAGCAACCACTAAAGCTGATATAGTTGAATATGCTGATGATACAACCCTAATATGCTCTGCATCCACTATTCAACTTCTCCAACAAAAAGCCCAAGAAGCCTTCTCTGAAATAGAGAACTGGCTTAATAACTCACAACTGATATTAAACCCCCAAGAAAATACAACTTATGCTGTTCCACCAAACTAAGACCAAAGACCTCACCTTCTCCATCCTCTCTGTCAACAAGACCCAAATCACCCCTGTCTCAGAGGCTAAACTCCTAGGAATTACCATTGACCAGCAACTTAAATTTAACAAACATATATCAACAACCATAAAGTCCACAAAAAGTTAGGCTCCCTCAATTGATACAAAAGTTATCTAACCTCTGAATCTCATATTGCCATAGCCAGAACCCATCTCCTATCTACTCTACTATATTCATCCACAGTACTAACAAACCTAAATAAATCTGAACTGAATAAACTTTCCACCTGCTACAACAAAATTGCTAGATTTGCTACCAGTGCCAAATCACGCTCCCACCATTGCCATTCTCTACACTGGCTAGAATTCCCTAATCTACCAAGGTACCATCAACTCAACCTAGTTCATCAAATACTGTACTATCCCAAGAAAACCCCTGCTCTAATCGGCCTTCTAAACTTCTACAATTCTAATAGACAACTACGGTCCAACAACAAAGCCTTAATTGAAATCATTTCATGTAAAAACTACTCTGGGGAATCTCTCTTTGCCCATGAAATTGCTAAAACATGTAACAACCTTCCTCCTGACATCAGACTACAAAACTGTACACCCTCTTTCAAGAACCTCCTCAAAAGCAACTGTAATGGACCCCCATGAAACCACATCCACATATATATATATATATATATATATATATATATATATATTCCCTTCTGTCCCTGGACAACACAAGTGATGTGCTCTGCCAAGGCTTTTACATTTACTTACTATATACTATTTTATACTAGGGAAATACCTTGCAACACTGTTATCTACCTATGCTCATTGTATATATTGTACATTATGTTATTCATTCATTCATCCCAGGAATGAGTGATGCTCTCATATTGTATAATAGCTGCTGAAACTTTTTCTACCTTTCACTTGTAACCAGTTTTATGTTTTGCCACTCTTAATTTCTACTGCAATCATTTTGTTATTGTATGCTTGTGTATGTGTTTATTTTGTAATTGTATGGAGCTTTTCTCCCTAGGACTCCACTGAAAATGGACACTTGTTGTCCAGTCAGACTATCCTGGTTAACAAATGTTACATAAATAAAATAAATAAATAAATAAATTGCTTTACTTTCCATTCTCTCTTATTTTTCAAATGTGTACTCTCATACATATTATCTGCAAGCTGTACTACAATACTCATTATTTGCTCTTGTATTTTTTTTTCCTCTCCCTTTACATTTTTCATTCCTCTCATACTAATATCCTCCTTTGCTATTTTACCTAAATTTGCAGATACCTCCATCCTTTGCCCTTGTAAAATATCTCTGCCTAATCAGCAATGCCATATTTTTTTCTCAATTTCTTTTATGTATTTACTTTTTGCATATCATAATTACCTTGTATTATTCTCTAAATTCTCTAATATATTCTATAAATGTTCCCATACTTCATTTTTTTCTTCCTTTTTTACATCATCCTGACATTGAAAAATACTGATTATATTTATTTTTGTTTTTGTTACTTCCTGTACTTTTTACATCTTTCAATGTCTTTTTCCCTCTTAAATCATGATTAGCCTCCTGCAATTATAATTTTCATGTTAACCACCATATATTCTAATATTTGATGAAACAAAGTCTCGATTTGTTTTCTTTGTTAGTTAAATATGCATATAATGTTATAATTGTATAAACATGTTGTCACCTCCTCACATCCAAAATAGTTAACCTTCCCATCCTTACCAACATTACATCTAGTATTTTCACTGTTTTTAGATAATACAAGTCCAGAACAACTTTCAATTCCAAATTTCCATATTACATTTCCACCCCACAGTTTCTCTTTTTGTAAACTTTCTTCACTTGGCATTAATCTTATGGCTTCTAACAGAATAACATCTGCATCACATGTAGCACACCATTCCAGCATAGCTATCCTTCTTGCAGTATTAATAATACTGTTCGAATTTACTCAAAGTACTCTAAAGTCATTGCTTTTCTTCCTTTTTAAGTTTAGAGGAAATATTTTTAAATTTTTGTTTTTCTTATTTTTGTAATATTTTCCCTATTAAATATTTTCCTTGTTTTAAATATAGATAATCCGTGTTCCTCGGAATCAGATTTTTCATTGGGTAGAACTTAAAATATATTATTGACATTCCCTTCTCCTTCTCTTCCTGCATGCAATCTAGCTTCTCCTTTTTCTTCTTCTAAATTTTCTTCTTCACACAGTGTACCCTCTCTCCAGTCTTGTGTTGTCCTCTGTATATTTTCTTCCCTTCCCCCTTCTTTTTCATTATTTACTATTGGCTCTTGACAATCCATCCAAATTGTTTCTTTTTTTTTTTTTTTTTTTTACACACACTGCATTCACCTAACTATGTCACGACAATCAAACACGCTCTTTGCTAATACTATTACCCTAAAGATGTTGTATGAAATTTGTTTATAAGTGTAATCTCTAAATGTATCTACTATAGTACTATATAAACAGCTACATGTACACGCCTAGGAACATTCATCTGCATGTTTCTCCTATAAGGAGCTTATTGCATAATATATGTAAGCTTTGAATAATGTGTGAACAATGCATTAATGTGCACCTTTTCTTCCCAAGCTTCCACTAAAAATGCATTTGGTGACTCAAACGGACTATCCCAGTAAACAAATGTCAAATAAATAAATAAATTCAGTCACATACCCTCCAACTGTATGTTCTTTCTCCCCACACTGGTTAGTTAGTATCTTGTCAGAATCATTAATTAAATGAAAAAAGTCCCCAAAAAAGAAACATGATTTAGGCTATCTTAAAGTCACTATGACCGGTCACAAAAATAACAGTTGACAAACATTTCACCACGTTATTTCACATTTTAAAACAGCTTCCAATTTCCACACTCCCTTCCATAAGTTTTTCTCATCTGTAACTTCCACAGTGTTCGCAGCAGTTTCAGACAAACCCAGAATGCATTTTTTAGCATCCTCTTCTTCTAGTTAGTCTGTTCTAAACTGCAAAGTAACACTTTTTTTTACATTTAAGTTACTTCCAAAAAACAAATAATTGCTCAATGGATAAATGTCTGTTTTTGTTACACAGTTCCAAAAATGGTATTAATAGTCCATCAGTTTCAAATGTTAAGTCACAAAACCTTTCCCAATATTATTCTAGCATGTCCAAAGGTCAGTTGTCAATCTCCGCTCCGGTCCAGCTGGTGAATCTGGGAATCTTGAGGCAATGTCACAACTGCCTCATGTACACAGACAACCCTCTCCTCCTCCCAACAAATTCCAACACATGTGAGAGATGCAACCATATAGCCAAACTGGAGGCTAAGCTCTCTCAACTCAGTACTGGCATAACCAGTCAGGAGGAGAAGGAAACCACACTCACTACAATTCCAGTCACACATAGACCTAGCACGACAGCAAACCAAACACATAATTACACAACAACATACTCGGAGGCTCTAAATAAAGATCTGCCTAAGCAGCAGACACCTCCAAAGCAGACACCCAAGCAACCGCTACCCCAAAACAAAACACGTGCAACACATATCTCACAAAGCCAGTGTGCCGAACAGTCACAGCCCTTAAGACTAAACAACACACCTGATACACTTGTAATAGGTGACTCTATCGTCAGGCACACTGACGTCCCGCTCACCAGGCTGAACAAGGAGAGGGTCATGGTGAGCAGCCTGTCAGGTGCTAGGATCCGCCACATAACACAAGCACTCAGGTCACTCCAAGGCAAGTACAAATATGACTCAGTCATTGTCCATGCTGGTGTGAATGACCTGAGACGCACCTCCCTGGACTACATGAAAAGAGACATAAAGGAGCTCTCTGAGCATGTAGCCCAGGCCGGTATGACCCTGACCTTGAGTAGCATCTTACCCTCACCAAGAATGATGCCACAATATGAAGACAAGATGATCAATTTCAACAATTGGCTTAAGTACTGGTGTCATTCAAAGGGGATCCAATGCCTGTCAGCTTGGGATGATATGCTCGACAAGCCACGATGCTTCGCTAGGGACGGCTTGCACCTGTCACCCCTGGGCTTTCGGATATTGGCAAAGGCACTTGCTACCCCCATAGTGCCTTTTTTAGGCAAGGCTCAAAAGACAAACCCACCTCCATAGGTATCACAAGGGATAAGAAACTAAGAGTAATGCTACTCAATGCCAGAAGTCTAAACCTCAAGATGCACACACTCGAAACTCTCTTTAGCATGGAGAACTCGATATCTATGCAGTAGCAGAAACCTGGTTCAGGGATCCCGAGAGCACCCCAGCACTACCAGGTTATACCTCATACCATGCTTTTCGGCCCCAAAACTTGGACCGAACCACAAAAGGAGTGGGAGTATCGATATTCATCAAAGATACCCACACCTCCAGGTTGGTGGCAAAGCACGAAGCATCAGAGACTATCCATGTGCAACTAACACTGGGTAAAACTGCCTTCCAGTTTATAGCCTGCTACAGACCACCCTCCCAAACCCAGGAACCCCACTCGGCCTTCCTGAGAACACTGGAAAATATGAAGGTCTCTCCAAACACCATTATATTGGGCGACTTCAACTACCCAAACATAGACTGGGAGCATTACTCTAGCTCCAACACCCTAGCCCAAAGGTTCCTAGAATTTATAAACTCAAATGCTATGGAACAACTTGTTACCACTCCCACAACAGGGGAAAACATACTGGACCTGATCATCACCAACATGGGGACTCTATGCTCCAGACCAGAAGTGTGTCCCTCACTGGTAAGATCAGACCATAAACTAATCTCACTGGATATTCACATCCCGACCCCACCCCCTGCCCCGAAAACCACAGTGAAAAACTTCTCTAAAGCAAATTTCACACTCCTCAAAACCGAGGTGGAATCCTTCAAAGACCCCGGGCCTGTGGAAAATATGGCCCAGACTGCAGAATCCTTTATAAACGCATTCTATGAACACCTTCAGAAATGCATGGATCATGCGATCCCAAATAAAACCAAGACCCAATCCTCCAAAGGCAGACATCCTGTTTGGTGGACCCCAGCCATAAACAAACTATACAATAGAAAGAGGAAGCTACTAAATGATAGAGCAAAATCCCAAAAAGGGAAGGCATCACTGATCAGTATTAGCAAAAAACTACGGGCACTCATAAAATTGTCTAAGGCCAGCTTCGAGAGAAAAATTGCACAGGACACAAAGGATAATCACAAGGCTTTCTTTAGTTATGTTAGGAACCTGGGTGGTAATTCCCAGATATGCTCAGAATTAGTCCAAAATGACAAAAAATACACTGAACCTACAGACATTGCCAACATCCTAGCTGACAGGTTCAGCGCAAACTTCTCCCCCCATCCCCACCAAAAGGGCAAATATCTATCCCAGCAGAGTGCTGCCCCCCTGACATCTCAGATGCTCAGGTAAGAGCCGCCCTCTCCAAAGCAAAAAACACAGCATCAATGGGACCAGACGGTGTCCCAGGCTGCGTCCTACATGAACTCCAAGAAGAGCTAAACCCAAACATAAAACTACTGTTCAATCTCAGCCTTACTACAGGATATGTGCCCAAAGAGTGGCGTACAGCAACAGTGGTCCCTCTCCATAAAGGTGGTGCCTGAACGGATCCTGGAAACTATCGCCCCATAAGCCTGACTAGCTTGGTCTGCAAAGCTATGGAAAGGATCATCATGGACCTCATAAATAAAGACCTACAGACACTGGATCCTACCCAGTTTGGCTTTGTTAAGGGCAGATCCTGCCTCTTAAACCTGGTTGATTTCTTTGAAACAGTCACCAAGGCCATTGACGAGGGGAAGGTGGTCCACACAGCCTACCTGGATCTCGCAAAAGCCTTTGATACAATACCCCACTCGGGCATTATAGATAAGCTCACCAGCTTAAATATAAACCCCTATGTCACGAGATGGATTGCAAACTGGCTCAAGGACAGAACCCACATGGTTAGAATTGCTGGAGCCATGTCAGACTCCAAACCAGTTACAAGTGGTGTCCCACAAGGCTCAGTCCTGGGACCTCTCTTGTTCGGTATATATTTCTCGGAGGTACAGGCCAACACAGAAGGACTGTGGCTGACCAAGTTCGCAGATGACTGCAAACTGGGCACCATAATCGACTCTCCAGCCGACACAAGCATCCTCCAAAAGGGCCTCATAGAAATAGACAACTGGTGCCAGAGCCATGGCCTCAAGCTAAATGCCAAAAAGTGTATAGTCATCCCCTTTGGCAAAAACAAAGTGCCCACAAATTACCACATAGGTGGTAATCCATTAAGTACAGAAGAAGTAATTAGGGACCTGGGGACCCAAGTTGATAGCAATCTCTCATTTAACAACCATGTGGCCAAAGTGGTTAGAAAAACATTTTATATAGCCCACCTAATCATGAAGGGATTCACATCTAGATCAGGGGAGGTCATCGTGCCTCTTTACTCATCCCTCATCAGGCCCATAATTGAGTACAATGCCCCTTTTGGGATGTACCTTACAAGACACCTGCAGCAACTGGAAAGACCTTAAAAGTACCTCACCAAGAGGATCAAAGGGCTCAAACAGATGCCATATGCTGCCCGGTTAAAGAAACTCCAGCTCTACTCAGTGGCATACCGCCTGTTCAGAGGCGATCTGTGCCTGATGTATAAAGCCATGTCCAACCCGGAATTAATGGACATGCTGCACCTCAGAAAATCCAAATCCCATCGAGCTACGCGCTCGAGAGACTTGAACCTCAGCACTGAAATAAATAGGACATGCTGGAGGGACAGATTCATAACCCAGAGGCTCCCTTCACTCTGGAATAAAATCCCAGTCCAGGTTAGGCAGAGTCCCTCATTGACTCTCTTCAAGAGGAATCTTGATGAGTGGATGGGAGATCGTAGGTTTACCCCGGGTATCACTTCTGTGTCACTGTTAGACAGAGGCACAGTATACTAACTTCGAAAAAGGGCATAGCAAAATAAATTTAGAATGGGTGGTGAAAGCCAAACACACTCTGGCTAGGCTTATAAATGCCCTAGGGCAGATAGCCTAGTATGAACCTATGAACCTATGTCCCTATATGTATAAAAGACTGAATTTCTTGAGCTTTAAAACCCAGAACAGTTACCAAATTGTCACATACATATCTATTACAGTCTAATTTGTTGCTCTTGTTCTTACAATTGGTCATTTTAAAAACAGTTTTACTTACAGTTTGTTGCTTCTCTCCTTTTTTGCCTGCTGTCACTGCTACATATGTTTTATTTACTGCATTCTCTGCTGCCAGAAAATCATACTCCTCAGTTTGTTGCTGCTTTCCTCTTTTACTTTCTGTCACTGCTGCATAAGCTCCAGCTGGTGCATTTTCTCCTGTCACATCACCTAGTCCCTTCTCCACATTACCATCTTCAACACTTCCAAAAAGATTATCTGCCACCTGCATCATCCTACTTGATTATTAAAAAAAAAAACATCATCTGCAAGCCCTCCTGATGCCAACTCTGTTAGCTACCTGGGTTAGTTGTCATTGACTGCTCACTCTCATTCTCTTTGACCAGCTCATCCAGAACCACAATTGCTCATTGACCATGGGTCATATTTGTCACAGTTAGGGTTTTAGTACTCCGTGTTACACAGCTGTCAACTATGGCACACCTATTTTATTAGCCTGAACACTTGAATATGACATACTTTGTATTTTATTATATTTGACTGCTTTAGTTGAGTCTATTCCATTCTTTGAATTTAATAATATTTTGTTTTGAACATATGAATATATTAATGTAGATACTTCTTCTATGCATCCTTCCTCTGTGAGCATATATTGAAAATACATTTCACCTGGTTAGACAGTTGCTGTGAAAAAACACAAACAAAACATATGTATATAAACAAATAAACTGACTCTGAAATGTCCCACATAGCTGTTGCCTATAAGTAGAGAACAATGTAGCAGGCACCAGACAATAATAGAACTCTGTCTTTATGGATGCTTGCACTTTGTTCCTGCTGCGGCAGAAGGTTAGAGGAATCTATTTAAAAAGTGATATGGCCTTTATTTCCTATTTTAGAATGTTGGCAGATTTATAAAGTGATACTTAATTTTAGGGATTCTATAATATGTATGCTTTCTGTGGCATAAAAATATGTGTAACCTAGTGACCTTTCTCTATAAATGTAAGAAAAAAGTGATAGAAGGAAAAGAAAAGTAACTGAAAATGGAAAGCATAACTTTATGGAGCTTTTCACAAAGAACCTAATGGCTTGTAGATAATTAAGTCATTAAAGGGTCTGGAGCCAGGAATTTAAATGCAATTAAAATATTCTTCTTCAAGGAGGTAACAAGCCAGAAGTGGGAAGAGAATCACTAGCACTTGTACTTATCAGTTTGTGAAAGTGGGAGAACTTGTTTTCTTTTAAAAATATGAAATCTGATGTTAGCTTCTCAATTTTCCATGACAGCACAAATAATGAACTAAAGTGTAAATAATTAGAGATGAAAGTAAATTCATTTTTGCTCAGATGACCATGGTAAGCACATCTATGTATATTGCTGTGAAATGTGCATTGGCCTAATTACATTTTTATTAAAGCAGAATGCTTAGGAATAGTATTTAAGTTGGAAAAGCTAGAGTATATAACTTAGCTACATTTCTTCTTCTATACTTTGCCTTGTAAAATGGTTAAGATTTTCTGCTCCTTGTGCATTACTTACCTTGGCATATGTAGCCTATATTGGCAATGTTTTCCTTATCTAATTAAACACTTTTATTTATTCACTTTGAATTTATTTTGGTCAGAACTTGTTTATACATTAACGTATTTCATATTTATTATCTGAAGAGGGTTATTACTTAACATTTTAGGTTGACAAGCTGTGGCATCCACCTCTAATTATCCAGCTTGCTTAAGATATAATTGTTATAATTTATATTTGACTAAGTTAAGAATGGCAGGTAACTGAGTTGCCCAATTCCCAGCCACTTCTAGGGTGGTGGAAGTACTACAATGTCAGCAAGAAAGCTATAGGGAACTGAAAAAATGTTTACCAGCTTTCCATGGAAAGTGTGCATGTGTGTGTGTCTAATAAGTTGTTTGAAAAGCATTTCCATAAATAATTGGCATTAGAAGACACTGTGGTTCAGAGAGAAAGTGGTGAGAAAGATGACTGGGGTTCTAGGCCAAACACCTAGCTCTATAAATGGTCACTGTACAGTTCTAGTCTGGGTGTGGATGCTGGAAGTCTAAACCCAGGATAACAATGCACATTCCCCTTTATGCTCTTGAGACCAGGCTGCATTTGGTGAATTATATATTAAATCAGATTTGTGTGCAGTTTCCATTTTTTACTCTAAACTGCTGGATATCAGGGGACATCTACAGAGAACAATCTTCTGTTGGCTGGAGATGTACTTGGGGCCAGCAGAGTGGATGGAAAGTCCATTGCCTCTATCTTTCACATACTCATACTCCAGTGGTACACTTTTTGACAGTGGTGGGATTCAAACCTCCACAGTGTCATCATGGTCTGTGACATGTAGGTGGCAGAGGATGCCATCCATGCTATTTATGGCAGTGATGGGATTCAAACCCCATATGTGCCAGACAGGCCATCACATATTGGTGGTAGTGTTCCATCTGTGATATCTACTTTGGTCTGTTCTAGACTATTAGGTCATCATAGGACCTCTAACGAGTGAAATGCAAACTCATAGTGAGATGGTGCAAATTACAACTGGATAAGAAAAATGATTGCTGGATAATTTTTACTATGAATATTAGTTGTCAATTAACTGACAGAAATCAATCTTTTAGGAAACAAAATTTCTTGGTAACCAGCTCATTTTATTGGAATAAGTAGCAGACCATGCAGTCCAATCTACATGTACTCAATATATGATATGGAATAAAGAATGAAAAGTTACTAGAATCCATGGTTAAAAAGATTCCTACATGTCTGTGTGAAGTTTCCGTATCCATCAAGAAAGATGCTTACATAGGTCTGATATTTGTTCCTATATACCTTTTGAGATGATGTACCTGAAATCCCTTGAAATGTCTGAAATTCTAAGAATAGTCTACTGTGGTAAATCTAAATTATGTAATTTGGATCCACTGCTTTATTTTATTAAAAGGCTGCTGGAAAATGCAACTCCAGGACTTTGCTGAGATCATCTGAGATTTTTTGGACCCCAACGCCACTTCATGATCCTTAAATCAGCTGAGTATTAAATATCTTTTGAAGAAACCACTGTAAACCACAATGTTCTCAGACAACTACAAACCCATTTCCAACCTTGGTTTCTTAGGCAATGTGTAAAAAAAAAGGGATGGATTAACAGTTCTTCTCCAACCATAGCTAAAACATGACTTTAGAGTCAGGAATCTGGTGCAGACATAGCACCACATACACCTTACTCAAGATGGCTAAGCTACCCCTAGCAACAGAAAAATGGCAAGTTTGCATTCTTGTTCTGTGAGACATTATGTGTATATGATAATACCATTTACAACATTCAGAAAATGTGATTAAAATGATTTCTAGACTATGTGAAGTATCCTGAAAACTGCATACAAAGCTACTTGGAAGGCAAATCCCAGAGTGCAGTTTGCAGCATAATTTTTTCAGCCTTTATCTTTTGTCATCTGTGTAGCTACTTTTCTGCTGTCATTTGTGCCATTTGTGGAGGATATATTTTTTATTATCTCTTTTCCTGCTCTCACATCAGTCCTTTTGGTAGCTACTTCAATAGCTATAATCGCTTTCTCTGCCTTACCATCTGGACTGGAAGGAGTCTATCTGCATTTTTGTAAGAGAATTGTGTTTGGTTGGCACCTGACTGATAAAGGGTGGCCGGTCTAGGGCTTGGAATAAGTAACCTCATTGGTCCTTTTGAATTTTGTTAGTTTTTTTTTTGTTTTAGCTTCTGGTGTTTAAGGCCCTGCATCTGATCAGGTTTCTGCTTGTTTGTACCAAGCTGAACTGAGGTGGGCTACTAGCTAAAACTCTGAGCTGAGATACGAGATAACTAGAGGCTTCTGAGCTTCCAAAAACATACGTTGCCTGTTTGTTTTGCTTATTTCTACTATTTACTGCATGTTATTATTGTCTACTGCCTACTTTTATGCTGTATTTGTTTACTGTGTGCTAAACTACACTGTTACCCTGCAATTGTCTACTACACTGTGCCTGTAAAATTGGATGTTATTGCTGTTTTCACTGTTCAACAAGTTTTTTTGCGGTTTCCACTGTTTAAGTATTTACTGGTATTTTGTCACTGTTTCAAAGCTATCTTTTCTGCCTGCACTGGTTTCCCACCAAGCAGTACTTAACTGATCTGTTAGCTGTTTAAATAATTTTTAGAGCCTCCTGGCTGATTTTCTGCTGTTTTAAACATTTTTTGTCATTGTCTCAGTGTTATTTTTCTGCTGTGTTAAATATTCTGTAGTGTTTCCTTTTGAAACTAGGGTAGCTAGTAGCTGTAGCATAGTCCATATCTAGGGCTGCTGTTTTTGGAACGGCTTGTAGTGGTTTGTTTATTCTGAGCATGTTTTCCAGGCCATCTTGGATTGGAAGGTAAAGGGAAGTCAGTCTAGGGCTTGGAATAAACATCCTCATTGGTCCCTTTGAATTTTGTTAGAGATTTTTTTCAAGTTTTAGCTTCTGGTATTTAGGCCCTGCATCTGAGAACGTTTCTGCTTCTTTGGGCATTGGGCAGCACCATGCACTGCCTCGCAATTATGTACCAAAGCTGGACAGTTAAATTCAACAAATTTTCCCTTAAAACCCAGGCAGAAATATCCATTCACCAAGCTCCTTGGGGATCGTTTTTGAAAGCCACCCTTTGTGACAACAGTCTTCAACCTGGCATTATGAACAGTTGGACTACCCTTGTTTCTCCTGCCAACCTTGTTAAACTGGGTCTCTTGAGGCAGTGCAGCAATTGCCTCATGTACACAGACAACCCTATACTAATAACACAGTCTAATACAGAGTGCGAGAGATGTATTTACACCAAGAATCTAGAATCCATGTTCTCTCTCACTACAGTAACATGGAGAAGGTTGTCAACTCACCCACCACTACATTTTCACATAGTACCACTACTCATACAAATACCAATACACAAAAACACATAAGTGGAGGTTCTCTCAGAAAACTTACTAAAACACCAGAGACCTCCAAAACACAAGTCTGCTACAGCTAACAGTCTCCATAGCACCCATGACACATAGCAGCACCAGTTTCTCACCCACCAAGCCCATAAGGTGTAACACTCAAAAAACAAGTTTTCTTGTTATTGGAAATTCAACAGTGAAACACACAGATGTCTTATTCATCAGGTTGGACAAGGAGAAAGTCACAATCAGCTACCTGTCTGGTGCCAGGATTCACCAAATCACACATGCACTCAGGTCTCTCAGCAACAAGTACAGTTATGATTCTGTCATAGTTCAAGTTGGGGTGAATGATGTGAGACATACCTCACTGAACAATATGAAGAGAGACATGGTTCAGCTCTCTGAGTATATGTCCCAGGCATGTATGTCCCTACCTTGAGCAGCATACTATCCTCACCTAGAATGATGCCACCACAAAATGATTGATTTTAATAATTGGCTTAGTGTTTGGTGTCATTCCAAGGTTATCCAGTTCCTGTCTGCCTGGGTAGCCATAGTTGACATACCCCACAGCTTTGCCAGAGACAGTTTGCACCTGGCACTCGTAGGCCTTCGGCTGCTGGCAAAGGCTCTTGCCTCCCCCATGGTGTTTTTTTAGGCAAGGTTTCAAAAACAACATTCCCAACATGAAATTAACCAATCAGAACAAAATAAGGGTTATACTCCTAAATACTAGGAGCTTAAACCAAAAACTGTGCTCCCTGGAATCACTTCTAGCACTAGAAGATGTAGATGGCTGTGCAGTCATAGAAACCTTGTTTAAGGCCTCAGACAGTATCCCAGCCTTCAAGCCCACAATGCCTTCCACACCTTTAGACCACAAAATGAACATGTGAAAACCAAAGGAGGCGGTGTTTCAATCTATATTAAAGATGAATTCACCTCACGTCTCATTAGACTGGACAATTCCATGGAGTTACTCCGGGTCCAGGTAACAGTAGGTAAGACCCCATTCAGATCCCTATTCATGGGTCATGACACCCACAAAGCCCACTTAACAAAACTGAAGACAATCTAAATTTTACCATTTCAGTTATCCCCCCATCAACTGGGAAACCTACTGTAGCAAACTCACTAGCACAAAAGGTCTTTGACTTTGTGAATTCAAATGCCCTGGAGCAAATTGTCCAAACCTCGACAAGAGGAACAAACATTCTAAAGCTGGTCCAAACCAACATGTCAAACAGGTGCACTGCTGCAACTGCTGGACCCTCATTAGTTAAAACTGACCACAAATCAGTCACTTTTGAACTGACACTAACACCAGAACTCACAAAGGGTAAAATCAGACTAAAAAACTTCACCAAGGCAAACTATACCCTCCTAGGTGAAGGGATAAATGCATTCCAAGCTCCACCACAAGCTAAAAGTGGTAACTACACTGAAGCTTACACTAAAGCCCTGTACAATCACTCAAAGTGTGTAAACTCGGCTGTACCAGATAGAATCAAAGCCAAAGCCCCAGGTAAAATCAGGCTGCTATGATGGACTTCCAGCATCAACAAACTCAACAATAAACGCAAAAAGTCACTATCCAACAAAACAAAGACAAAGACCCAACGAGTCTATATTACATCGTTGAACTCACAGGATTTCAAACAATGTAATATCGAACCATGAAGTTCGAAACCCAAAAATTACAAAAACACAGAACAGCGATTTTTCCCAGGGAAAAAAAATCGCTGTTCCGGTACAAAAATCCCCCCACTTACATTTTAAATTTAAACTAATGTGGGGGGCTTTGTCCCCACACTCCCCATACCCCCCCCTACTTAAATATACTAACTCTGAGATCGCATCACAGTGGAGGAAATAGCAAAGCCCCGAAATCGGCCCTCTGATTTTTTTCCCTGGGAAAAAAATTGGTGTGCCGTGGCTTCACTATTTTCATATTTCAAAGATTTTGGTTCAATATTACTCCTGTGAGTTCGACGTTGTAATATAGACCCCAGACCCAACAATGGAAAAGCACCCTCCTCAGCCTTAACAGGCAAATAACACAACATGTCAAATCCTCCAAGAGCTCCTTTAAGAAAAAACTAGCAAGTACTGCCAAGGATAACCTTAAGGCCTTTTGCAGCTATGTATGTGACCAAAAGGGTAGCACCCAAGCATGTGCAGAACTGCTGGCCAATGATATCACACACACTGACCCCACAGAGCTAGCGAACCTGCTAGCAGATGGGTTTGGTGAAAA
Source organism: Protopterus annectens (assembly GCF_019279795.1). Lineage (NCBI taxonomy): Eukaryota > Metazoa > Chordata > Ceratodontiformes > Protopteridae > Protopterus > Protopterus annectens. Next base: position 829,529,880 of record NC_056748.1, on the reverse strand, counting down.
TTTCACTCCCTTATCCCCACCTAACTTGCAACAAACCCTCCCACAAGCTTTCCCCCACCTTACATATCTGAAGAGCAGGTCCTCAAATCCCTGTCCAAGTTAAAGAACATGGCGTCTATGGGACCAGATGGCATTCCAGGCTGTCTTCTAAACAGACTAAAACATGAACTAGCATCACCACTAAGTACCCTTTTCTTTTTTTACTTCCATGTCTTTGGAACAGGCTACCTATTCATGTGAAACAGAGCACCTCTGTGACACTGCTCAAGAAGAACCTGGATGACTGGATGGGGCACCGTAAATTCTTAGCAGGGATAGTGCCCACCATCCTCCTGGGCATAGGCAGTAGTTACTAAAGGCAATCTTGGGTATTAACTAGTACCTCTACAGTATTACATTACATTGGGTTGAGTTGCCTAGGCTCAAAATGTCCTCTGGGTTGACAGCCTAGTGATCTCCTATGAGCTTATTTCTAGAAAACATACCCCTAAATTGTTTCCTCTCACATCCATCATTTGTAGAGGATACACACTTGACAATCTATTTCTGTTTCCTTCTCTGTCATTTGTGCAGGACATATGCTACACAATTTGTCTCCCTTCAAATCTGTCATTTTAAAGGGTATACTCTCTACAATATCTTTCTCTGCCCTCATATCTGACATTTTTGGAGGACTACACTGTAACTTTCCTTGACGTCAGATCTGTAATTTTTTTTAAGGATATATGCTCTATAATCTCTTTCTATGGCCTCAAATATGTCATTTGTGGAAAATACACTTTCTACAATCCCTTTCTTCTGCTTTCACACCCATCACTTGGGAGGATATACACTCTACGATCTCTTTTTCCACCTTCGCATACACTATTTGTGAAGGTTATACACTACACTCTACAAGCTACTTTTCAGCCTCCATCTAGGTCATTTGTGGAAAACATACTTTACAACCTCTTTGTCTGCCCTCACATCTGTCATTGTGGAGGATATACTCTCTGCAATCCACTTCTCTGTCCTCACATCTGTCATTGTGGAGGATATACTCTCTGCAATCCACTTCTCTGTCCTCACATCTGTCATTGTGGAGGATATACTCTCTGCAATCCACTTCTCTGTCCTCACATCTGTCATTTTTGGAAACAAGAATGGTCTGCTATCTAGAACCTATTCTTCTGCCTCAATATTTGCCGTTTGCTGAGTTTATCAAGAAACTATCAGCTCACATACTGTCTTCAGAATACATACGCTTCTTCCAGAAAGGTCATCAGATGTTATGGGATATGCTGATGATGCCCAGGTATGCATTTCCTTCAGTATTCACTATCAGAAAATCAATCTCCGAGCTTCACACCTGTCCTGTTAAATTTTCAGTGGTTTAAATTTGAATTTCTCAAAGACAGAATCTATGACAGATTATAGTTTCTTTTGCATGAATTCACCATCTATAAAACTGTCAAATGATGGTAAACTACAGAGAGTTGGGTGGCCAGACATGTTTATAAGCTAAGCACATTTTTCAATTCCCACTTGATATTTTCTGGTCATGTTGCAACACTTACTAAAGTAGCCTTTGTGGCACCCTGTGTATATAGTCTGTCTAGCCATCACTGTCAGTTGCCAGAAATAACCATATGAAGATCAGCATTCACTACCCCTAGTCACATTGTTAGCCACCTCTTAGGTGAATGGTGTCTGAGGTAGAATCAAGCATTTAAGTCTGTGTTAGTCAGTACACCCAACATTTATCGAATGCTTTGCATTTATTTGTTTAATATTAGTCAACTGGGTAGATGGACTAATCCATTGAAACTTTTCAACCACAATCCAAGCCAAAATTCATCAACAACTTACTCAAAGTACACAAATACTATGCAACAAAAGAACACAAATACAGTTGGTAAATAAAGCAATACAGTAAATATAAACTAAAAGAGATAGAGAAACAAAGAACTACAGTTATCCAGACTGCCAGACAAGTGTAGTGCAACAGATCCCTTTACCCGAGGGGAATCACTTCCAGAATGCCTCTTCACCCATGCAATAACCATCAAAATCAAAAATGTGAAGTAACATAATACAGAAATGCCTAAATTATAACATTTTAAACCAGAGTATAAATTACTTTCTATTTTCAGTGGAAAAGGTTCTTCTTGATATATTTTTGACATATGCTGGAAAACTCCTTAGTTGTGTACACATGTATAATGTGCATCATGAAAACTGCTAAAAGAACCAAAACTTATTTCAAAAATCATTTTAATTTACTCAGTTGCTTTGTTACTATTTTGTAAGCTGCATTACTCAACGCACCATATGACCACGGCAAACATTCCACCTGCAAACTACTGAGTGCAGAATTAATTTCAATGATTATCTGCTATAGTGTGTTCGCAAACCTAATGTCAAAATAATGAGAACTTTGCACTAAGATATAAAACTGCGCTAAGATAAAACTTCAGACTCCAGGTTTTAGTCCATTTATCATCAAAGCAGTACAGATTTCTTCTGATGTTAGTTTTGTGATAGCTTACTGACTCATCTTTTGTAGTGCATCTGCCCATCTTTATGCATTTAAAGATCTCCATCAATGCATATCTATGTGACAGCAATTCTCTTTAGATAATCCTTGTCTTGACTAGTTTCCAACAAGATATTAGAAAGACTGAAAAGCATGGATTAAATAAACAAAAACTCCTAGGTAATGCTTCACTGGCCGTGGTTTCTTAATCCTAGTTTATGAATAAAGACACACTTTACCTTCCTTAGCAAACGGGAGAATTGGGAAAAAGAAACACGTGATAAGAAAAACACTGCTTGTACAACAGACTGGCAAAGGATATCACATGTGCTGTAAAAATATGGAGAGCAAGTAAAACTTTAAAAAGTACTTTGAAAAGCGAAGCATTAAACACGGTTCCAAATTATTCTTTTTAGTAAAAAAAATCTTGTTAAGCATGGTGCAAAAGACATTCAAGAAGCAGTCTACATACTTTACTTTGCATACAAAATACCTACCATAAGATACAGAAAGCACAAATGTCATCTATTAAGGAACAATCCATAAGGATTCTTCATCAGCCGTGTAAAGTGTTACTAAAATATTCCCTCTGTTACTTGCAAATGCTACAGCAGAAACTGATAGTATGACTTATACAGACCAAAGTAAAATACTAAGTATATATGATAGTTTCTTTGTTTCTTTACATCAGGGTGTAGACAGCAGGATTTTAATTGCAAAGTGACTTGCTTAACTACCTGTACTTTTATTTTATCATCCATAAGATATAAAACTTAAAGTAAAAATGCAAACATTGAAACTTTTTAATATGACAGAGGAAAAATGCATTGCAGACTTGCTCATAAATTCAGAAGAAGAGAAGGAAATTGCTAAAGTTTGTAAATGTTTCATACTTGAAACTATTAGTAAAAATATGTTACTGTAAGAAACAGGTGGTTAACTGCAGATGGTAAAAATAGGAAGTGCATGAATAAAGACAACAAATGTTGTCTAACAGTTTAACATTTGTGTCCCATAATATAAAACTGGGCTGGAAATGAAAAGTGAATCAAAAGTCCTTAATAAAATTTTAAGTGCCAACATAAGATGGTAGAGAGAAACTCAAATAAACAGTTTTTCTTTTGTTTTGTATTTTTTGAGGGAGTGGGATTATATGTATCAACTGAATTAAGAAATGCCATATAGCTAATAAAGTTCATGAAATAAAATGCACAACAGTAAATTATAAGCACTGGTGTAGGTACTCATATCCTTGCTGAAAGCTATTAAACTAGATAAATAACTTCTTCCCTGTCATAAAATGCTGTGCAGATTGTTTGCAGCATGGCACTTTTCTACTACAGTAATTAAAATTCATTCTAATGGAAACCAAATGGGTAGATCTGTAATTTGCACTAAATTATAACTAAAGGGTTTATGAATAGTTGTAAGGTGTGCTCTTCTTCACTCATATGGAATGACTTGTTCAGTAATAGAAACTTGAAATAACAGAATTAACCAGTCATTTAGTACATTCAACTTCCTATCAGAAATGGAAGATGACTTTACTGCGTACCTCTCAATTGCCCAGATTTTCATAGAATGTCCAGATTTTTGCCTCATATTTATGGTCTGTTCCTCATAAAATTTGTGGTTTTCTGCCAAATCACTGGGATGATTTCAGGACTGAAATCACTAAATAATTACATGCATTTGAGTTTCAGACTTCAAATCCTTCAGAAAATTTATGTTAACACAAACACTGTTATTATAGAATATTTCTAAGTTTAAAAGAGCAATGTTTAAAATCTGTCTGTACTTTTGGGCCTTTGTTGCCCGATTATGTCAGCCTTTGTCCAGATTTCTTGCACTAAGAGGTTGACACCTATGCTTTACCTTGACATTTTATTACCAGTCATAACATTGCCTGCAATGAGTAGCACATTTACAAATGGAGATTATTTACTTCTGTTTTGAAAGTGATAAAATGCACAGTGAAAACCTTAGCTATGTTTGCTGAATCTGAGACATTTTTCAATTAAAAAAAATTGTGTAACAATCTTCCTATAGACTTATTTGCTCAAAAATATATTTATTAAGATTTTTTAAATGTACTTTGGAATAAAATAATAATAATTCAGATCCTAATGTACTCTCACTCAACTACTAAGTATTTAAGTAATTTTAACAATGTTCTCAACATTTTTATTTGCTGACAAGGAGAGGCTTACTTTTAACATGCAGTTTTGCAGTTTTGTTTAATATTTTGACATCTCTATTGAACTATGAGGAATCTTTGTTTAATACATTAATATTTTGTTAAACAAGAAAATGACCTTTGATGAATTTCTGTAAGACAATAACTTAAATATGGTCCATATTTGCCAAATAGTTTGTTAAGTCCACTTGATAAATCTAGAGTGCTAAATTTGAAGCAGCAACATAAAGCACACAAGTGTTTGGATGTTGATAAAATCAAACATGGCAATGTTTGATCTAGTATCTGGTGATCGTAATATATAGGAAACCTTTGGCATGTTTCTGCAACATGTGGACTCATAGGTAAAGAAGACATGACAATGCCTTTCCATTAAAGAAGTCAGGTAAACATCATGGTTTATAATGTAAGCAGAAGCTACAGAACAAATAACCGCTTTATTTCATTCAAATGCAGCTTACCGAAGGTACAGCAGGTCTGTGCAGCTTTAAATAATGTTAGAAGTGGAACTGGGAGTGCATAAAGATCTCAACCAGGATATGTATAAGTTTAAGCAGGCACTGTTATGAAACATGCGCACACAAGCACACACACAGTGTCGTATTGGCCATCCTTCATTCTTATCTACTCCACAACTTGACACAAAGAGTGATGCCAAGACGAACATGCAGTGGTGGCTTATATGAATGCTTTTCCTGCTGAGGAATATACCATAGGAGGGCTGTGAGCTACAGCCTGATGGGCAGTGCAGGAGAAGTCAGTATACTACTATATGATCAGTTTGCTGATGCTAAGCTAAAGTCTTTATTACATAAAAAAGCCAGATGGTCATCCATTTAGTCATAGCTACCACTAGTCCACCACAGCAGATGGTATTGGTCATACAACATGTAAAAAGCGATGTAATAGTAAGGACTAAGAACAATATGAATGTGCTCTAAGTCGAAAATCAAAAAAAAAACATTTCAACCAAATGTCATGAACACACCTGTATACTGACTAATGTATCTGTTTATGCATCCACCACTAGAATCTGTGTTAAAAACATTATACCATTCATTTTTGCTCAATAGCAAACAGTCTCCAGTTTATGTCAGTGCACACTGACCATTTCATGCTAAAGCATTCATTCGCTTCAAGCAAATATTCATTTCTTAAGTAATGCAACTTCAGCTAAGGCAGCCAATTCCAGAGAACATAAATTAACCTTCCCTGCCTGAAATATTAATATACTATTCCCAACTAATTATAAGTATATTCTTGGAGATAAAATAAATGGCCTATGATACGTCTGGACAGAGGCCAGCAAATTGTGCTGGACAAATGGCCTAAGGTAAGGTCATGCATGACACATTACTGGTATACAGTGGATATACATTTTGTACACACCCCTCTTAATATGCAAGGTGTTCCTGTTACATACTAATTAGGACTACAATATGACAGTCCACACCTCTTCCAATGTGACCCATAACAGATACAGTTCAGTTGTAAAATCAAGCATCTGTACTCATGTATTGCACCTACAAGGCAGGCCACCTGTGAGGGCAGCAGATATCCTATCAGCATGATGTTTCAGTCAGGTATGATACCTCATGCTGCCATATGTGTCAGTACACTCACTGTGGCCTATTTGGCTATGATATCACATACATGGGCATTGTTAAGGCAGAGAGACCACTTCTGACCATGTATAGGTTTCAAACATATGGCTATTCCAAACACATCTGTACAGTTTAACCTGCTGCATGTGAGGCAGATGCTGTCACAGGGAACTAATCTAAGGGGGTGGTGAAAGCCAACACATTCTGGCTAGGCTTATAAATGCCTTCAGGCAGATAGCCTAGTACCTACCTATGAACCACACTATATAAAGTAATGGCAGTGGGAGGTGGTCACCAGCCGTGTATGGTATACACATCAAAATGGTATAAGCCACACATGATATGATCCTAACACACACACAAACAGTTGCCAGCATTAGGATTAGAACTCCTACCTATCTAGGTATTCCTACAGTGCTATGCAGTTATCAGACGTGCCACAGTGCTTATACATTGCCACTTCTTCCAAAGGCACTTCTAAGGTGGATGACATCAACAGGTCTGCTAAATTGGAGTGAAGGGAAGTGTAAAGGGTAGTACACAGGTCAAAAATGGTATGAGCCAGACAGTACATGATTCACACACACACACACACACACACACACACACACACACACACACACACATTTGCCAGTATTGGGATTAGAAGTCCTGCCTATCTAGCTATTCCTACTATAGTGCTATGCAGTTATGAGACGCACCACAGACCTAAACAAATCCAACTCCACCAAAGGTGGATGACATCAACAGGACTAGTAAATTGGAGTGAAGGGAAGTTTAAAGGGTAGTACACAGGTCAAAAATGGTATGAGCCAGACAGTACATGATTCACACACACACACACACACACACACACACACACACACACACACACACACACACTTGCCAGTATTGGGATTAGAAGTCCTGCCTATCTAGCTATTCCTACTATAGTGCTATGCAGATATGAGACGCACCACAGAACCTAAACAAATCCAACTCTACCAAAGGTGGATGTCATCAACAGGTCTAGTAAATTGGAGTGAAGGGAAGTTTAAAGGGTAGTACACAGGTCAAAAATGGTATGAGCCAGATAGAACATGATTCACACACACACACACACACACACACACACACACACACACACACACACACACACACACACACACACACACACACACACACACACACAAACACACACACACACACACACCTGCCAGCATTGGGTTAGAACTTCTGCCTACCTAGGTATTCCAGCTATAGTGCTACACAGTTATTAGACGCGCCACAGAGCTTATACATATCCAGCTCTACCAAAGGTACTTCTGAAGTGGATAACATCAACATGTCCAGTAAACTGGAGTGAGGGAAGTTTAAAGGGTAGTACACAGGTAAAAATGGTATGAGCCAGACAGTACATGATAAACACACACACACACACACACACACACACACACACACACACACACACACACACACACACACACACACACACACCTGCCAGTATTGGGATTAGAACTCCTGCCTATCTAGGTATTCCTATTATACTGCTACGCAGTTATGAGATGCACCACAGATCTTATACATATCAAACTCTACCAAAGGTACAAGTGAGGTGGATGACATCAACAGGTCTACTAAATTGGAGTGAAGGGAAGTGTAAAGGGTAGTACACAGGTCAAAAATGGTATGATCCAGATAGTACATGATTCACACAAACATACACACACACACACACACACACACACACACACACACACACACACACACACACACACACACACACACACACACACCTGCCAATATTGGGATTAGAACTCCTGCCAATCTAGATATGTCTACTATAATATTATGCAGTTACTGCACATGCTACAGAGTTTACTGAACTTTCACATGGCCAAAGCTGCTGATACCTGCAAAACTGTGGTAAAGTATTATAAGTGGCAGACAGTTTGCCTTCTGTTCCATCCGTACATCATGCCAGTTCTTTCTGTCTTGCACTTCAACTAGCATTATGGCTTGGCACTTCACCAGGTTATTGCATCATGAAGTTTGGCACACCTGTGAGCCTTCAGCAGTACTCGTTCATCACAGATGTCTCCCCAGTACTTACTAGTTATGTCCACCCCTCCTGGCATGTTTGAAGGGTAGTTATCTGTGCTTTCACCCATTAACCTAGTGCTCATGCCCATTCTGGGGCACTCTTGCAAGTGCCGCATGTACACAGACAACCCTCCCCTCTAAACTCCAAGCACTCAGACCTGTGAGGGATACCCATATATCACCCAATGTGTACATATGCACTCTCCAGCCAAGACTGGACTAGCAGGTCAAGAGGATAAGATCAACACCTGCACCACACCATGTGGAACGCGTAGCTCACCATGGCACCCACTTTGACAGCCATGACATACAGTGAAAAGCCACACACCCACCTTTCCAGAGGCACTCAATGGACATGTACCGAAAAAACACAGACCAGCAAGGCAGACACTGCAACATGCCAAGGGACACATATTTAACCTACACAGTGTGCCTCCAACCTAAGCTCCTAAGGCACACCACAATGCACAATACAGTGATCACGGGTAACTCAATACTGAGGCACACACATCCCACTCACTAGGTTGAAAATGGAGCAGATAACAGCCAAATATCAATCACATCCCAGCATCTAACACATGACACAGCCAGTCATGTCACTCCACAACTATGAGTATCACTCCATATCCATGTGGGTGTGAATGACTTGGGACATACCTCCCTGGACTACATGACAGGAGACATGGTTGAACACTCTGTTTATGGGGTCCAGGCAGGTGTGACAGTAGCCAAGGGCAGTGTACTGCTGTCACCTAGAATGATGCTGTGGTACTATCAGCAGATGATTGACTGCAACATTGGCTTATGTGTTATGTGTCATGTTCAGGGATTCAGGACCTCTCTGCTTGGGATGGCATGATTGACAGAACCCAATGACTTGCCATGGATGTCCTACATCTGTCACTGCTGGGTTGGCAGGTACGTGTCTTGCTTCCCCTATGGTGACTTATAAAGCGGTGTTCCTATTACTATTACCACCATAACAGCTACACATGTATGCAAACTGAGGGTCATGCTGCTGAACAGTGGATATCTAACTGTCAGGATGTAGTCACTCATAGCAGTTGTTGGAGTGGAGGACACGTCTTCTGTAATGGAGAGGTGGTTCACAGCAGCAGACAGCAGACAGCAGACCTGCACTATCAGGCTAAGACAAATTCCACAGCTGTCAGCCCCTAAACATGGACCACACCACAACTCCACAGGTGGTGTCTCCATATTCATTATGGATAGGAACATCTCCAGACTAGTATCCCATCATAATGCATTGGAGATACTTCCAGTACAACTGCCTTGGGGTAATAGTGCAATCCAGACTATAGCCTGCTATGGGTCCACATCTATGTCCCTAGACTGTCAATGCACATTCCTCAACACCTTGCCATCTCTGATGGTCCAATGCAACACTGACATAGTACAAGTCTTCAACTACCCCTCCACCACCTGGGGAATGTAGCCAATCACCAGTACAGTGGCCCAACACTTCTGAGAGTCACCATTTCCATTGCCCTAGACTGGCTCATACTGACCCCTGGTAGGGGATGCAACAAGCTTGACCTGTGTTGACCACTTAAATATGGGACTGTTGCTCATCCCCAGATGTCAATCCTTGCATGGTGAGATTCACACAGGCTGTAATCAACATGGAACTCAACATGTCAGCCACACTCCCACAAAGATAACCACCTGGCCAAGACGCTCCAAAGCTGACTTTGCAGCCATGAAAACAGGGGTGGATGCCTTCACTGCACCCATGACAATGGGATGTAGCTGAATGATTGTGGAATCATACACATAGGCACTGTACAAACAGGAACATGAATGCATGGTACTAGCCAGAGCCAACAGAACCCAGACACTGTCCTCCAAACACTGGGAGACAATGTTATGGTCCCCTGCCATTACTAAAGTGTACATCAGATGGAGGACCTGTTGCAGGGAAAGGTGGTGTCCCATGACTGTTAAACTCCCTTATTAGCCTCAAACACAACTTTAGATCCCTCATGGAGTCCCCGATAGGCATCTATGCTAGCAGAGATGCAGCAGACACTGATGACAGTCACAGCAGCCTTGGTATTTACATCAACAATATCCACAGAAGTAAACACAAGTGCTGTGAGTTACTGCACAAAGCTAATACTTATCGTGAGACAACAGGTATTCACCACAGTCTTGTCAACAGATTAAGTGCCATCTGTACCCCTCTCTCACCCCACAAGTGAAGTGCTGAGTGAATGTGTTCTCACATGCTGTATCCCATTTCCATTCTAGGCATCTGTGTGTCATCAGGATGTGGCTCTGCAGAAAGGCCACAGGGTATGGCAGTGTAGTGACACATCCACCATGTCATAGGCAGGGTACGGTATGTGCACAGTAATTCACGGTCTGTAACACAGTGATTGCATATGCCTCATAGATTAGAGGGATGAGAGTTATACATAGGTACATGTTGATGTACAACATCTGTTGTAGAATGGAGAATGGCACATGTTCTGGTTTGGACACACACAGGGGATATTCATCAACCAAACACACTGAGATTACTATTCACACACACACACACACACACACACACACACACACACACACACACACACACACACACACACACACACACACACACACACACACACACACACACACACACACACACACACACACTTGCCAGTACTGAGATCCACAGGTTCATTGCTTCATAGGTGTGTAGTAGGTGAATAGGCCTGAAGGCTCTACAAGGCTAGCCAAAGGGAACACCTTGGCATCAGACCACATGACAATAGTCACCAGTGTGGCTCAGGAGTATAGTCACTGGAGTGGTCCCCAGGGGTAGGTACTGTATTCCCCATCCACTCATCTAGGTTTCTATTCTGGGTGACCAGTGATGTGCACTGTTTCCCATGTATGTGATCTATATTCCATAACATGGACAGTGTCTGGGTTGTGCACATGTCCCACATACATGTTCTTTTATGTGTGGAACTGTGCTTGAGGTCTCTGGGGCATGTTGTGTGGACAGATTGGTGTCTTCTGATGTAGCATTCCTGACCTCATTTGGTGAAACCTGGCTATGTAACTGAGGTAGTGACTGCACCTACATTGACAGTATGATACGGGTATTCAGTGCAGTTATTAGCGTCTGTCCATACAGGGCATGTGTATAAGGCATGGTATTCCCTTTGTGGGGTATGCTTGCAGACTCTACAGTTGTTACAGGTGTCCAGTGGGGAACATGGCAAAAGTGCCACTGTACACATTGATTGGGCTACTGAGAGGATGGAACAGGGTACCATGTCCTTTTACTCGCTGGATAACACACACTCAGTCAGGAGATGTAACACATCAAAGTACTTTCTGATGTCAGTGGCACTGTTGTGGTCAACAGGCATGTACTCCACTGCAATCACACCGTGGGTACTATCTGTGAGGCAATATGCAGGGGAACTACCGATATAGTGGTTGTTGCCTAGCCAAGTGTGTTTGTTTATGATACGTGGGTGGAGAGTGGTCTCTGAGTAATAGAAGGGTTGCCTATATTGTTCACTAATCCATACTGTCACATTTAGGGCTGTGGATTGTCTACACCAACCTCAATGGTGTTTGACAACTGTTGGCCTTGTAATGTGGATATTGTGACATATACTAGGTCCGCAACGTAATAATTTAGCAAAACCCACCCCCAATGGATTCTGTTATTACACAGTCACACCGACCCCCACACAGGATACTGATGACAGACACACACACATACACATACACACACCACATACACACACACACACACACACACACACACACACACACACACACACACACACACACACACACTTGCCAGTACTGAGTTTCAAATCCCTACCTAGCTATGTATTGCTACTACAGTGTACTGCATTTATTGCATGTGCCACGGAGCTTATAGGATGGATGTTGTCCCAAGGTACTTCTAAGGTGAGGAATACCCCCAGCCCTTGTAAATACTGGCATTGGTGATGTAGTGGATGGGAGATTAAAAAAAAATATTTTTCCCTACACAAACATTTACATCTGCCAGGGGTGTATGTTACGCATTTACCACATGCATTACTGACCTTACATGGTTTTGGGTTGCCAACAGGTACTTCTAAGGTGGATGATAACTGCAGGACTGATAAAGTCAGGCACTGAAATGTGTACTGGGTGTAAATGGGGCCAAAATCTTTGAGGTACGGACATACATACGTAGACATATCTACACACACAAATACGTGCCAGGGATGAAATTTAAATCCATATCTATGTAGTTATTGCTACTACAGTGTACCGCATTTATCACATGTGCCATGGAGCTTACATGTTGGAGAGCTGTGCAAAGGTATCTCTGAAGGTTAGTGACATCAGCAGTAGTGCTAAAGGAGGGGTAAGGGAAGTGTTGAAAGTGTGAATTACCACAAAATCAGGTCTCTACAAGGATGCACACACTCTCTCACACAAACACTCACATTTACACAGTTGCCAGGATCAGGATTGGAACACCTACCTAACTAGTTTGCTACACTACTGTATTACACAGTTATCGCAAGCACCACGGAGGTTATATGCTGGGGAGCTGTCCAAAGGTATCTTTGAGGGTGAGTGACATCAGCAGCAGTGCTGAAGGAGGGGAACGGGAGATTTAGTGAGTGTGAATAGCCTCAACCACATTCATCTACAAACATACACACACACACACACACACACACACACACACACACACACACACACACACTTGACAGGACTGAGATTACAACTGCTACATGGATACCTGTTTGTACTGTAGTGTTACACAGTTATCACAAGCACCACTGACACTATGGGCTGAGGGCTAACCAAAGGTATTTCTACAGTGAATGACATCAGCACATCATGTGATATAGGCCAATGGGATGTGTAGTGGGTGAGACAGGCCTCATAATGGGATTCTCTCTGTCGCTGTCTGTCTTTCTCTTCCCCACATCTCTGTGTGTGTATGTTTGACATATTATATTATGTTGGCCTTTGATATGTGTGTGAATTCCTATCCACTGTGTGTGTGTTTCTGTGAAGTATCAATGGAGTACAATTTGGTGTGTGTGCACAGACAGCTGTGAATAACCAATATCTGTAGTCCACTGTGTTGTGAGACATGGGCTTCATTTCTCTAAGTGTATCAGCATGCCCAGTATGACCTTCTATACTGAGTGTGTGCATCCATTCCAAGGAGGGTTGGACTCCAGTTCAGGGTTTGTGTGCTACAGCTACACCTAGCAAACTGTTTCTGCAGGACATCTGTAGATAGGTTGCCAATAGGGAGACACAATGGGCTTATCATACAGGGGATACTGTAACTATTGCTGTCTGTGCTGCTTGTGTGACATGTTTGGTTGCAGCATAGATATTCTGACATATGTACTGTTTTACACTGTGATGTGTCATGTCATCAACTACTGACAGTTATTCTTTGCTTACAGTTATTTAACGGGAAATACAAGATGAATGAAGCTGAGACCAATATTCTGAGGCATATAGACTACACATTCTGGCACACACCTGCCATTGTGGAGGGTTAGCTACAGACAATAGACTGCTGGTTCTGTGGAAATGGTGCAGCAGCTTGTTAGTATGCTGGCAGGGGTTCCCCTCCTTGTGCTTTTCTCAACTTCACGGAATGGCCATATCCTGCTGGGGCCATACCTCTCAGCTGTACAGATACACCCAGGTTATCTAGAGGCAGGACTCATATATTTGGTCAGTTTACCTTCACATTGTGGTTTACAAGTGGTTTTGTGGCTATTCATTGATGGGTTTGCAGTCGGGAGTAGTATGGGCAGACACTGGAGTTTCAGACTTCACACACTCCATGACATCCATGCTTTTACACCCCCCCCCTCATTATTCTCTCCTCCGCCTAACATTATGTAAGCAATATCTCAGATATATCCCTATAGTTGGGTCTTTATAGTATTTATGGCCTATTTCACAGTCCTTGTAGTAGGACATGGGGAGGCATTGGGTGTATAACACATAATCGAAATCCCAAAATATCGACACCATAAGCTTGAACTTGGAATGTCAAAATGTGATATAATCGAAAGCTCAGAACAGCGAATATTTTTCCCAGGGAAACAATTCGCTGTTCCGAGAAACACACACACAATGCACCAGAAAAAAAGTAATCCACACATATACACTTAAAATCCTACTTCTAATCCTACTTCTAAACCTACACTAAACCATACACACTACTATCTATCCACTTACCTTAACCCAAACCCTAACCCTAAGGTCCATAACTATCACACACTCACCTTACCCGCTCCCTAACCCTAAGGTCCCTAACTATCGCACACTCAACTTACCCGCTCCCTAACCCTAAGGCCCCTAACTATCACACACTCACTTTACCTGCTCCCTAACCCTAAGGTCCCTAACTATCCCATTCCCACACTTACCTTAACCCGGTCCATTCGCACACTTACCTTAACCCAGTCCATAACCTTCGCACTGTTGAATACTGTGCAAACACATATGCTAACGCAGAGTGGCCAACTATAAAGTTTCCAAGTGATGGTTTTCACTGTTGTAACATTTCAACGTTATTAGATTTTGACTTTATAGATTCCATGTTATTGCATTCAATGATATAACATTTCAATGTTATGATATAGACCCGAGGCATGCTACTGGCATTTGTCAACATGGCCTTGCATTTGTTTGCTGTTTATTTTTAGGGTGTTAGTTGGGACCCCCTGACATTCCATACATTGGCACTATGGGTGAGGCATGGGCCTTTGCCAGAGGACTGTAGGCCATTTGAGAGTGCTGCAGGTCATCTGTTACTGTATTACTGCATGGGATTGTGGGGGGAGTGCACACTTGCAGACTTTAACATTTGATATGACTGTACTAGTATTTCGGTTATTCTGTTGGCTTCCATTTCATATTGTATTGTGACCTATCATGCAGACAGAAGGCATATCAATAGAGTACACATGTTAGATCTTAATGGCATATATTTCACTTTCAGATATCTTACCCTTTAGAACTGGAATGCCAGACCTGTTGTAGTATGTCTGTGTAGGCCTGGTGGGGGACTGTTCACCATTTCCATCATTTAGGGGCCTTAGCCCGGCCTTTCTTCATGGTCATCTACAGCTGTCCCGCTGGGAGAGGCTGGTGGTGGATATGTGACCCTCATTGACATCCATGTGTGGGGCCGATTGACACCCACAGTTCTTTGGGCCATCACATGTACTGCAGTGGGTGTTGTCACCTTATGTAGTGCTGCCTAGTATATTGACACTAGGATTTGTTATGAATTTTCTGCTGTCCCTTATAGCTTTCTGCAGCTATTCCATTTAGCTACCCAATTTCCTTGCATGCTTGCATCCATATCATACATACAAGTATGAGAACATATTACTCCATTCAGTCATTGACAGAAAGAGTAACTTACCTTTTTGTTGGGCCAGTATTGAGGACAGTGCTGGAGGGCTGACTATGTTGGATGCACATAGTATACTCCCTGTACATGGTAAAGCACAGGTAGTGTCATATTTGGCATCCCTTTTACTGTATGTGCAAGTCGGAGAGAGGTATCAGTCCATGGGTCTCTACAGTGTCAGTGTGTATGTGCTGTTTGTTGCCTCTTTGCCAAGGCCTGGGCATATTGTGCATGCCTCCTTCTGCCTACAGGGTCAGGGTCAGGATGTTCCTCTGTGACTGTGCTGGCCTTGGCAATGGTGGGGGGGTTGTGTGGCCTTGCCCTGTGCTGTTTCTGCTACAGCTGTTTCCACAGGATCATATTTTGTAGCATGGTACCTACTATGAACATTTGTGCATATGTAGCTGAAGAGTACTGCAAGGCTCCACCGGATATGTCAAGGCAGCAGAACCGTGACTTGAGCATCCCAAACACATGCTCTACAATGATCCTGGTTTGTGTGTGTGCCTCATTATGGTGTTCTTGTTCGGGTGTGTATGCATTTCTGCCACGGCTCCAGTGCAAAGCCAGCATCCCCCCACTAGATGGCCATATGGGATGTTCCCCCTGGCAAATGCCTGATACAGCTGTAAGGAATGCCAGATGTGGGAGTCGTGATAGCTTCCAGGGCTGCCAGCACACACATTAATGATAATACCCTGGGCATCGCACATGACCTGGCAGTTGATGGAGGGAAGCCCTTGCGGTTTATGTAGACCCTGCCCCGCTCACCGGGTGGTGCTTTGATGTGGATGTGCGTGCATTCTATAGCACTAACTACCTCATGGTATTCTGCCATACGGTGGAAGAGGTGCATATGTGCGGTCAGCACCTCGTGGGTGGTGGGAAAATATATGTGCTCATTGGCATGTTTTGTCATGGCATCCAGGCATTGGTGGAGTACCCAGGATGCTGATGCCTGTGAGACCCCCATTATATCCCCAGCTGGTTTTTGGAAGGTACCTGTGGCTAGTATTCTTAAGCCTAGACATACCTTGGTATCGATTGGAATGGGATCCCCTCTATTAGTTCTGTGTGCAAGGTGTGGCCAGCACAGCTCAACGATTTGCTGTAGAATGTCCCTGTTCACCCTATAGTGCTCTATCTCCAGCTCATGTAGGCCCTGGTAGGTTACCCTGGGTCTGTACACTTTTCTCCTCCTCCTCACTGTGGGTCGGTTGTCAGCATTCTCCTCCACCTCCCTCAGTCTCTAGCACATATTGATGGAGTAAAGCAGCAGCAGCCTCTAACATATTTAGTTATTTTTGCCAGTTAAAAATCCCCCGTCTGTGTACACCGGTGGTGTCAAGTTTGTGGGGAAAAAACAGTCTGTAGGGTGTTTGTATAGTTTATATAAGTGTGCTGGGCTGCTGCATGTGTAATTGGCTGAGTCTGACACATTCCACCTGCTAGCTATGCTAGTTCTCCTTGATTGCCTTCCTACTGCTGTTTCCCCTTCTCACTTCCTCCCTATTTAAGCCCCGAGGCACACCGCGCATACCCGGTGCTCATATGTAAACAGTTCTGTTATTTCCTGTGGGTTTTTTTAGGCCTGCTGCACACCATGCACACCCATTTAGCTAATGTATGCACTTTTAAGCAGAAATGGCCCTCCCTGGATGTGAACACGCTCTGCATTTCATGGTATAAGACAATACAGCCTCAGACACACACCCTTCCTTAGCTGTGCTTAGCTAAGGGCAAACACAGGACACAGAGCTCCAATGAGCTTACAGCAAGCATGACACACCCCCTTATGAAGTCATTCAGCTCTTATACTTGCATTGTTGTATTGCTGCACCTACACAGTTAGGTACAAGCTGACACTTTGAGGAAATCTGTGATTCAGTATAACTCCACTTATTTGCATACCCCAGTGTGCAAGTTCTTAGTTACTGCACTTAGATGGACCCTTTCTTCTTGACAACCAGTGCTCCCTGGTATTGTTTACATTCTGCATGCCATTGACTATAATGGCAAAATGCAGAATTATCTTAAAATTGACTTGTCTCATTTTTTTATTTTTTTATTTTCAGCACAATCCCATTTGCATGCCCCTGGCCTAAGCTTAAACGGCCATGATCAGCCAAAAAAAAAAAAAAAGTTTAATTTAAAAAAAAAAAAATAAATGGTTTACCTTTAAAACCACGATTTGCATTGGTTCAAGTGCTCATATGAGCGACTTGAAACCACGAAACTGACAATGTCGACAAACCTACATGTTAGAAAAACAGCATATCGAACAGCAGATTCGCTGTTTTTCGAACATGCGCCCCCCCCACCACAACCACCCTACTTTATTATTCAAACTCCGAGATCGTACTACAGTGGGGAAAGGAACCATTTCCTGATCCCCACTACAGTGCAATCCGCCCCTGCATGTCAAATGTGCAATGAGCAAATCTCACTGTGCATTTGCTCATTGCACATTTGACCTTTTTTCCATTTGGCATTTGCAAACCTTGCTAACTGCCTTTTGGAAATGTGCTGTTCGCCCTTCTGCAAGTTGTGGTTTTAAAGGTAAACCAAATAAACATTTATTAATGCCAATGGCCTTACATTTGGCCATTAGCATGTGTGTTTGACTGTAATACATGCTTTCCATGAGCTATCCTGACTCCGTTTGCTCAGATGCAGAAATGTATTCAGCTACTAACTGAATACATTTCTGCTCAGACACTGTTCCTGCACAGTCTGGCCAGCTTCGTAGATTGGAAAATTACCTCATTTGCAGTTTTTACCAGCAAATGAGGTGATTTGTATCCTGCACGGCTTTCCATGCAGGAACAGTGTACGGCCGTTCATGCAAGGGAAAACGGCACTTTCCTACACCGTTCCTGCATGGAAACCAGGTGTTTGTGAAGCTCAGGGCTTAACTATAATAAAAGCCTTTAATGTAGCAGAGGTAAACCATTTTTAAACAAAGCAGAGTCCAATACTCCACACACAGCCACCTGCAGCATGCAAACTAGCTTTAGGTATCTTCCTGATAATTAAAAACAAAATAAACTCACAAAAGACTGCTATAAAAGTCTAAAAGTTTACTTGTTCAAAAAATGTCCAGACCACAAAGAATTGAAAATCTCCACAAAACAGAGACCATAAAACTCCTCACAAACTGAAACCATCCCAGAAACTCCAGATTTCAGGAATCCCAAACAGTCAGGCATACCAAAAAAATTTCACCATCTGTTTTGCTCTGCTCTTTTTAAAAAATCTTCAAAGCCCCAAGACAGTCATGTTGCACAAAGCAGCATTGGTGACATAACAAATATCCAAATGAACAGTTCATGCAAAATAAATTGTTAAATTGTAACAAAATTTAGCAGCACTCCAAAGGCTGGTAACTACCCCATCACCATTATTGAGAAAGTACAGTTGTGTACACTTACCATAAATGTAGATGTTCGAGTGTATTCACTGTCGCAGTCCTCACATATGGGTTATCCAGCTTCCGGTAGCCCTCAGTTAGCCCAAATACCAGAGTCCTTGGTATATGACGTCGGCTGCCGCCAGTTGTAAAACTGATGTCAGTACGTCAGGTATAAAGGGAGGCAGCCGACACCATTTCCTCAGTTTTTTTTGCCTTATCTGTCAGGAACCCCCAAAAGAAGGCTAACCCAGGAAGGGTAGCACCCTGGACACATGTCATACAAAAAATAAAAATCTATAGACTGCGCCTTAGGATAAAAGGGGGAATGGAGGATGGGAAACCAGGACTGCAACAGTGAATACACTCAAACATCTACATTTATGGTAAGTATACACAACTGTACTATGTTCTTCGTGTTTCACTGTTGCAGTCCTCACATGTGGGTTGATTCCCAAAGCCCAGTAAGAATTCAAAGGGGGGAGGAAGGATCACAGATTAAGGGTTGGTAAGGAGGCCCTGCAAAACTGCAGAGGCAAAACCAGCCCTGGATTTAGAAAACAAAGGTAGATTGTAATGCTTTGTGAAAGTATGGACAGAAGACCAAGTAGCTGCTTCTAGAATGTCCTTTGTAGGCACACCTCTCAGAAAGGCTGCAGAGGTAGAGGCTGTTCTAGTAGAATGGGTCCTAATACCCTGAGGGGGAACCTTCCCATGATGCAGTTAACAAAAGTGAATACAATGAACAATCCACTTGGAGATGGTTTGTTTTGAAATAGCTTTACCCTGAGTCGCAGGAGCAAAACTAACCAATAACTGTTCAGACTTTCAAAAGGATTTAGTCCTGTCTAAGTAAACTCTCAGCTGTCTATGCACATCAAGAGAGTGCAGAATCCTTTTCCCTTTATTTTGGGGATTA
The DNA here is from genome assembly GCF_019279795.1 of Protopterus annectens. NCBI lineage: Eukaryota > Metazoa > Chordata > Ceratodontiformes > Protopteridae > Protopterus > Protopterus annectens. Next base: position 829,509,722 of record NC_056748.1, on the reverse strand, counting down.
CTGAAAAATGTAAGCAGGTGAATAGACTGGTTAAGGGTTAAACTGGAAACCACCTTAGGCATAAAGGAGGGATTAGTTCTCAGAGAAACTCGATCTGGGTGAAAAATAATGAAAGGTTCTACTGCCATTAAGGCTTGCAGCTCAGATACCCTTCTAGCTGAAGTAATAGCTAAAAGGAAAGCAGTCTTCCAGGACAGAAACTTTAAATCTACAAAGGCAGCTGGTTCAAAGGGAGGCAGAGTAAGTTTTTCCAGGACAAAAAAGATCCCAAGCAGGAGTAGGAGCTCTTCTGAGAGGTCTAAGATTAATAGCTCCCCTCAGGAACTGCTTCATCAAGGAGTGAGAAAAAATGGGTTGCTCAAAAGAACAATGAGCTGAAATTGCTGAAGTGTGAATTTTGATTGAAGAAAAGGAAAGTCCACCATTAAGCAATCCTGCTAGGTAGTCAAGAATGAGTGAAAGAGAAGGATGAGAAGAGTCTTCTCATCCAAGAGCAAAATCTTTTCCATTTATCTGCATAGGATTTTCTTGTGCTAGGCCTCATGAAAAACTTCAACCACCTGTTGAGAAAGATTTAAAGTATTAGCCAGGCATTTAAATGCAGAATTTGAAGATGAGGATGAAGGACCCCCCCCCCCCCAAACCAGCAGATCTGATACCAGGGGAAGATGCCAAGGCTGAGCCTGGGAAAGGCTGCGAAGGAGGGGATACCAATGCTGCCTGGACCAATCTGGAGCTATCAGAATAGCCTTTGGTTTTTCATCCCTAATCTTTAGTAGCATTCTGGGAAGAAGAGGCAGAGGAGGGAATGCATAAACTGAGAGATGTGTCCATGTGAAGGACAATGCATCCACCCTCCAAGCTTTGTTGTGAAACTCCCTGGTGCAGAAGGTTGGAAGGAGATGATTGGTGTGAGAGGTGAAAAGATCCACTTGTGGGGTACCCAATGATGAGTGATGCGATGGAAAATGTTCCGCTTCAGTTGCCACTCGTGAGGATCCAGAACATGTCTGCTCAAATGATCCGCCAAGGAGTTTAGCCTTCCTGGAAGATACTGGGCTATTAGATGTAAGCCCATGGATGCTGCTACGGACCATAGTCTCATGCTTTGTCTGCACAAGGGGTAAGAGTGAGTCACCCCTTGCTTGTTGATGTACCACAGAGTCCCAGGGTAGAGTAGGTCCTTGAAAGCCAGCAAGGCCTGCTGCACTGCCATTGATTCTTTTATGTTTATGTGCAGATGAATCTGCTAGGTGCTCCAAGTCTCCTGTATGCCCCTGCCCTCCAGATGAGCCCTCATGCAACATCTGAGGCATCTGTGGTGATAGTCTGGCTGGCAGACGGTGGGCAGAAAGGCAAACCCTTGTTCTGAGAACAGGCTGTCACCCATCAGAGGAACTCCATTTGTAGACAGGGAATCTAGGGAAGAATCAAGTCTAAGTCCTGTGTGTGTTGACACCAAAGATTCTTGAGGTAACATTGAAGTTTTCTCATATGCAGCCTTGCATATGGGATCATCAAAATACATGAAGCCATGAACCCCAGTGCTTGGAGGAATTGCCTTGCAGAGAGCTGGGTCATGCTTGCCAAGTTCATGAAGTAAGACAAAAGATCTTCTTGCTTCTGTTGACAGAGGAATACCATTTGGGTGGTTGTATTCAGTCTCGCTCCCAGGAAAACAATATCCCTTGAAGGAACCAACTTTGACTTCTTTTCATTGAGAGTGTAACCCAAAGAGGTGAGAATGTTCTTCACGAAATCCAAATCCTTTTCTAGTTGTTCTGGGGAGTTTGCTTGAATGAGACAGTTGTCCAGGTAAGGATAAATTTGAATGTTTCTCTGCCTGCAAAAAGCAATGGCTGAAGCCAGGCACTTCGTAAAAACTCTGGGAGCAGTAAATAAGCCAAAGGGCAATGCAGAGAATTGAAAGTGTTGCTCCCCAGCCCTGAAGCGAAGGAACTGCCTGCAACTTTCCCTTATTGGGATATGCAGATAAGCCTACTTGAGCTCCAAAGTTACCAGCCATGAATCCTTGTCCATCATTGGTAGTAATTGTTGAAGGGTGAGCATCTTGAATTTGGGAATCACCAGAAAAGTGTTTAGAATGGACAGATCCAGAATAGGGCTTAAATAAAAACCTAGGCCTGCCTGTTTTGCAGGAACTGGCTCTATAGCCCCCATAGTCAGTAAAAAAGAAATTTGAGTTTTTACCTCTGCACCGAGAGCTCTGGGTATCCTTGGAAAACTGGGAAGGTGTGAAAGTAAAACTTGTAACCTTGGTTTACTATATTGAGCACCCATTTGTTGTCTGTGATGGTAAACCATACCTCTGCGAACCTGGCCAACCTTCCCCCCAAAGGAAACCCAGGGTCTGCAGAGGTAGGCACAAGAAGGCCAGAGTCATTGAGAATGTTTGCTTTGGGAAGTTGGCTTATAACTCCCCAATTTAGCAGAAGAAGAATGCCATTGTTTAGTCCTTTGAGGGGCAGAAGCCTGCCCTATTGAAGATCTGAAACCCTTAGGCCCAGAGCGACCCTGCTTGCCAGGATAAGGGAAAGACCAATTCTTGGAAGGATAATGCCTACTAAACCAAGGAGGCTGAACGTGAAGGAAATCTTTTACAGCTTGCATAGATTTTGACTTATCCTCCAACTACTTTAGTACCTCCTCAGCCTTATTACCAAACAGATCGTCCTTGTGCAAAGGAACCGCCAGCAATTTAGATTTAACTGGTTCAGAAAGAGGCTGCTCCCTGAGCCAAGAATGCCTTCTAATTATGGATCCAGTGGCTGCTGCTCTACAGAAAACCTCCAAATTGTCAAAATCACAATGAAGTGAATGTTTATTAACTAAAATGGCAGAATTCAGTAAGTCTTGTAAATCTTTGTTCTCCGTCATTGAAGGAATATCTCCAAGTTTAGCCTTAACAGCCTCCAAAGTATGCTGCTGATACTTAAAAATGTGAAAAAGACAATTCACGGATCTAATGGCAAGAGTTCCAGAAGTATAGACTTTTTTACCCCACCTGTCCAAGGCCCTAGATTCCTTATCAGAAGGTATAGGGCATTTAGCAATAGTAGCCTTATCATCCTTGGGGCCTTGAAAAATAATTTCTGGATCAGCACTAGGGTTTTTAAAAAGGAATTTATGAGATTCAGGAAACCTATAATACCTATCTGGTTTTCTGGGGGCAGGAAGAACAGAATTAGGAGTTAAAGAATGTTCCATGAAAACATCATCCACAACTTCCAAAACTGGAGTTATAGCTAGAGGCTTATGCTGTGGCAAATCTAAAAATTCACTGATTGTTTTCTTAAGACTGTGGAAAATCCTGACATTCCCATTTAAAATGCTCTCTAAGAGTATTCAAAGTATCCCCATAGGAAAAATCCTCTGGAGGGAAGGCAGAAGGGATAAAGTCCTCAGCATCAGCATCAGAAGGGATAGAGTCCTCAACATCAGAATCCTCAAAGCCAGAAAAAAGTTGAGAATTTCCTTCTTCACCAGCAGATATACTGGAAATTTCAGAATATGAGACAGACAAAACATCAGAAGATAAATCCTGTGATACTTATGTGTTTTTAACAAAGTATTTTTTTAACCATGATATTTTTAACAATACATCAATTGTCAATTTATTTGAAGTGATAATTGTTGTAATTAGTGAGTCATTATTGATTGTGGTTATATACTGGTTCAACACACTCTGAAGAAGTCATTTGACGAAACCTAGGTCAGTTGTGGAGAACCAGTTTTCTCATTTTTGTATTTCCAGTTGGTGAACTTGTGCAATAAAGTACTGTGGTGGTTGAGCTTCAGACTCCATGGATTTCCTTATTGGTCGTGTTGTGGTTTGGTTCCTGGTTCGAGATTGTTTGTCTATGCCATGGAGGAAGATAGCTCCCCTGATAACATCAAGGTACTTTTGCATCAGATTCGTGAGCAACTTCGTGAGCACTCGGTGCAGATTAAAACCTTGACTGAGAATATTGCTCTTGTTCCAGTTTCCTCTATGGACAATAGCCTGGGTTTGCCTCTCACTCAAGCTACCCCAGTTGAAAACAATTCAAACAGCTCCAATAAAGAGGCTCCCTTGGTTAACACACATGGGAGACCAAATAATGAAAGCAATGCGAAATCTACAGTAAGTAAGACTTCCTTTACTAATTACAGAGAACGTTGGGCTACCAATAATTATAATTTTCAACAGAATGGTAGCCCTAAACTTACCTCCAAGCAAGGAATAACTAATAAATCTATGGCTGATTCATTGAAAGAATTTGAGAAAAAATTATTCAAATTAAAAAAAACTCAGTTAGAAAACAGTTATTTGGATCGGAATATAAAGTTGGGCTTAGTCCCAAAAGGATTGCATTTATGGAGTTACCCGAATGGGTCGGAAAACAACCAAGATATGCTTAAAGAACTACACCAACTTTTTGACAAAACTGGTGTTTGTATTATGGAACTGATGGTTAAATACAACAATGTTAAGATTGATACTTTATTAAATGAACTGGACTCTATTAATTCTCATATTACATAGGATCTCATATTTGAACAGTATTACACCAATTATGTTAATATCATCCAAGATGTGGACAACTGTTGTGATATAATTTTTCAAAAAAAACTAGTTAAGTTGCAACGAGACATTCATATGTATGAAAAAGGTCATGTGTATCCCTTTAATGAGAAACGTAGAACGAATTTTGAGATTAACGTTGAAAATAATGTTGGCAACGTTGTAACAAACAATGAACGTAGCCACAATACTGAAGAGGAAGTGACATATAATGAGAATACCATAAATTCTCCTGATGTTCAAGGTGTGGACCCCCTAAATGACGAACTTCGTTGGTCCGAAAGAATAAGGCAGCAGGGTCCAGCACGAGACGACAGTGAGGTTTTTCGTTTGGGAGCGAGAGCCAAAACCAAATTTCAATCCTTAAATCAAGACCGGAATTGGCCAAGAGCAACGTGAAGGTAAACAAAAAGGTTTACAGCTTACATAGCGCTGCCTGCACTGACCTTGACTGTTTTATTTGTTTAAACATTAGAGAAGTCTTACACCCGCAATATACTGTCAGCTGTTGTACGTGTAATATTCAAGACAAAGCAACTCATAGTGCGGATACTAATGTTGAAATTATGGTCAGTAGACAGCGACAGATAAATGACACTTCTATTTCTGTTACAAATGATGACAATTATTTTGAACGTTCAGTGGACTTAAATGTAACGTTTTTTACACATGAGGAAATTGTTTCAATATCAAGTAATATTTTTGACAATACTACCAACGAACATACATTGGTGCCAGTCACTGCTAATATTAATATTATGGATGAGAGTATGAGTGAATTTTTAAGGTGGTTGGAAGGTCAAGACAGCATTAATGTATGTGATTATAGTAACAATGCAAGTTCAAGTTTCAATGAACACTTTCCTCCCCAAAATGATTTTGGGACCGATGTAGCTTGTTATACATCTAATATACATGACACTGACACTTTGTTAAACATTACAACACACAGTATTATGGATTTGAATAACAGTAATGAGGGTAATGTTATAGATTTGGATACACATAATATATTCATTAATGGTTGTAACATATTAAGTGGATGTGGTTCTCATTTAAATAGTGTTACCGATACAGACTCCTGTATGAGACCAAATGAATTGACACTTTTTGACCCAATGACAACCGACAGTTATAATGTGAGTGTGAATAATTCATTATTGTCTTGTTCTAATATTCGTACATCTGAGTTGGGTCCTATTAGTAAACCTAAGATTATTAGCAACAAAGCTAATGATTACAAACTATATAATTATTCTGGTTTGGTTCTTGACACACAACATGTCGAAACATTATCTAAGGGTTTTAATTTTGTACCCTGTAGAAATGCTAACATAGTAGACATCATGTTTGACCTCAAACTTTTTGTTCGTAAGCTAAACCTGGCGGCTTATTTTGGTTTTAGTGACAACAGAAATGGTACTATTCAATTGCAAAGACCTAGTATATTTAATCCCCCTTATATTAAAATCACCGGATTATTTGAAAATATGTGTGAATTTGACATTAGGGATTTTTTTCTAAACAAACAGTATAGTCATTTTTGCAATATGACACAAGAAGACATCAAGAATATAGAATTTCTATGTAATATCAAAACAATTCGCATCATGAAGCCCGATAAGGGCAATGGAGTGGTTATAGTGAATAAATGTGATTATGTGTCCGAAATGTTTAATATGCTTAATGAAGATAATTATATTGAGGTCAGTAAACATGAAATTAATATGGCTTATCAAAAGATAGATTTGATGTTAGAAGACATGTTATTTCAGGGTAATATTAGTGAAACTGACTTTGATTATATGAATAACAATTTTCCTTTGGTCAGTGGAATATTTGGGATACCTAAAATCCATAAAGGCCTTGATAACGTTCAGTTTAGACCAATAGTTGACGGAAAAAGAAGTAAGGTGGCTTTTATAAGTAAATATGTGGACAACAAAATGAAGCCAGGATTGAAAAGCTTTTCTTATATTATGAAAGACTCTTGGCACTTTTTGGAGAAAGTAAAGAAAGTTGATTTCCAAGAGAATTGTTACTTTGTGACGATTGATGTAGTTAATTTATTTACATCTATTCCCCATGATGTTGGTTTAACATGGTTGGGAGAACAATTGTACGCCACAGGGAAGTTCGATCAGGATGATATTAATACTTGGGTGATGTTAATGGAATTGGTCTTACATAATAACTTTTTGTTTTTTGAAGAACGTTATTTCAAACAAAATACAGGTGTTGCTATGGGGGCCGCTTGTGCCCCCACTTATGCCAATTACGTAATGGCCTTTTGGGAGAACAATTATGTTTTCAACAGTGAATATCGTCCATTTATTAAATTTTATACACGGTTTTTGGACGATATTTTTATAATTTGGCAAGGGGAAAAGTTAGCATTAGAGGCCTTTATGGATTATATTAATCAAACTGCTTGGTTCTTAAAATTTACTCATAATATACAAAAAGATAAAGTAACATATTTGGATGTGAGTTTAGCATTTGTTCAAGAAAAGGGATGCCTGGTTTCAAACATATATAGAAAATCCACATTTTCCAATTCATATCTTCATTACGATAGTTGGCACCCCAAGCACCAAAAAAGAGCTATTGTCAAGGGACAAATGGTGAGGGCGGCCCGCATGGTGAGCGAAATGTCTGATTTTGTAAATGAATTGGAATTTATAGCACAATTATTTTTTAATAGGGGTTATCCCAGAATTTTATGTGATGAAATCATGAATGAAATGCTCTTTAAAAGAGATAAGGGCATTATTCTACCTATTCTTAAAAATAATGTGGAACTTTTTAGTGGCACAATGGAACAATACAGTGATGGTTTTTTATCAAAAGGGAATTTTTTGTTTGTTTTGACCTACAATGCAGATGCCGAATTTGTTAGAAGTATTATAGAAAAGAATTGGGAATCCTTTTGTAGATTAAAGGATTTTCAGGAATTTGCTGCTTGTCAAATTAAATTCATTTTTCGTAGAGATATGACATTTAAAAAGATGTTTGAAACATGTATATTAAACAATGGTTCCAACAATAATAAGACTAAAGGAAATTTTAAATGTGGAAGATGCTTGACGTGTAGGCATATTATGATGACGGGCAAGAAATTGGTTATTAACAACATACCTATTAACATTATGGGACACTTTGATTGTTATTCTGTCAATGTGGTATATATTGCCGTATGTCAGTCATGCACTGCCTTTTATGTTGGAAAGACATGTAGGGCTTTTAGAGAAAGAATAAAGGAACACATATTGGATATCCAACATAAAAAACCCTCAAATGCCTTGGCAAGGCATATTATAACGTATAATGATCATCATTTTAAGTTTTGTATCATACAACAACTAGAAAAAGATCCACAAGGTAGAGTCACTGAATTTCATTTAGATGTTTGTGAAATTAAATGGCAATTTAAACTAAATGCACACTCACATCCAGGGTTAAATGAGTTTGTGTCAATCAAGCCATTGTTGAGATTAAGGCATATTTTGGGATAAACACATCTATTAGGATAATATACATAAAATTAATCAATATACTATATGGTATATTATTAAATTAAATATTTTTTAATATTTGTATATTATTAGTACCATAACTATATTACAAACACATTTTAATTTTAACAAATATATTTTATTAATGTATTTATGCATTTGATATGTTATGTATATACATAGTTAATTATAATAAGTTATTTGATTATACACAAAACAAGTTAGTTACTATTTTAGGTGGGGTAGTTTTTTGTGATACTTATGTGTTTTTAACAAAGTATTTTTTTAACCATGATATTTTTAACAATACATTAATTGTCAATTTATTTGAAGTGATAATTGTTGTAATTAGTGAGTCATTATTGATTGTGGTTATATACTGGTTCAACACACTCTGAAGAAGTCATTTGACGAAACATAGGTCAGTTGTGGAGAACCTGTTTTCTCATTTTTGTATTTCCAGTTGGTGAACTTGTGCAATAAAGTACTGTGGTGGTTGAGCTTCAGACTCCGTGGATTTCCTTATTGGTCATGTTGTGGTTTGGTTCCTGGTTCGAGATCATTTAGCAATAGTAGCCTTATCATCCTTGGGGCCTTGAAAAATAATTTCTGGATCAGCACTAGGGTTTTTAAAAAGGAATTTATGAGATTCGGGAAACCTATAATACCTATATGGTTTTCTGGGGGCAGGAAGAACAGAATTAGGAGTTAAAGAATGTTCCATGAAAACATCATCCACAACTTCCAAAACTGGAGTTATAGCTAGAGGCTTATGCTGTGGCAAATCTAAAAATTCACTGATTGTTTTCTTAAGACTGTGGAAAATCCTGACATTCCCATTTAAAATGCTCTCTAAGAGTATTCAAAGTATCCCCATAGGAAAAATCCTCTGGAGGGAAGGCAGAAGGGATAAAGTCCTCAGCATCAGCATCAGAAGGGATAGAGTCCTCAGCATCAGAATCCTCAAAGCCAGAAAAAAGTTGAGAATTTCCTTCTTCACCAGCAGACATACTGGAAATTTCAGAATATGAGACAGACAAAACATCAGGAGATAAATCCCTAGTCCTCTATGTAGGGGGGGGGTGACAGCCCCTAATCAGGGAAAGAAGATCACCAGCCATCTTTACCAACTGGGACTGAGGTACAGGGGGGAGGCCGATGCCTGCTTGTGATTAGGTTTGAGACTGGAAGGTTTACTAACAATCCGGAGGGACTCTGGAGGCCTAGCAACTGCAGAAGTCTGAATTAAGGTAGTCAGTCTGGTTCTGGTCTCATGCCAAAAAGAAGACACGTCAGAAGCAGGTGGCTGCAAAGCGGCTCCAGACCCATTTGAGGCGGCGACAGTCTGAAGACAAAATAGCAACATGTGGCATGGAGGACTCCGTAAAGGTCTCAGCAGAGGCTTGCAGTTGAAAATTTGTGGACTGCAAGGGCTGGGAAAGTGCCTCACTGATGACCAATTTCACCAGTGCGTCGTCAGTAGATTTAACCCTAGGCCTGTCGCTGTCCTTGGTTTTGTGCTTCCTAGGTATATCCGAAGTCGGGCGACCAGAAGATGCCATACCAATGAACTTAGGCCAGACTCTGAAATGCTTATACAAAATCTTAGCTCTATGGCATATGGTACGCGAGTTAAAGGAAGCACAGAGATCACAGTTAGGGATGTCGTGCTCAAGGCCAAAACAAGTTATACAATAGGAATGGAAATCACTGTGCAGAATCTGTTTTCCACAGGCAAGACAGTTATTAACTTTATCTGACATTCGTTAAAGCAAGAAAAGAGGATCCCCAACAGGGTACTTATCTGAAGACGTCTTCAACTTGGTAGTCGGAAAGCGAAACAATGGTAAATGGCTGACCGGCACTAGTGCGAATTGCATCTGCTTCAGGCTCCGCGGCAAGAAAGACTGAGTAAATGGCGTCGGCTGCCTCCCTTTATACCTGATGTACTGACATCAGTTTTACAACTGGCGGCAGCCGACATCATATACCAAGGACTCTAGTATTTGGGCTGACTGAGGGCTACCGGGAAACGGATAACCCATATGTGAGGACTGCAACAGTGAAACACAAAGAACATCCTTAATATGTTGCCATCATTTTTATGCTCTGTACTGAATTTAACTCACAGAAGCATTTAGAAATCAAAGTATTATTATTCAGTTATGTTTGACAAACCTGTCACTTTTAATTGATAATGATTCTAACATTAAACAACTGCAAAATGTGTGTTACCATCTGGCCATTACTTGTAGCTGACATCTTAATGCATTTAATTTCCATTCAAACAGCTTAAGAAAGTGACATGGTAGTCCAGCTTTGAGTTCTCAGAATTACATTTTATCTTTTTAGCATCATAATTGCATTAATCAAATTTATTTACATATCAGCCCTGTCGTGTATTAGGATCAGGCCCTGAGTATGAACTAGATTACCTTATTTCAATTACCAGCTTGGATACCAGAAGAACCAGAGTGGGGGACATACCTCTCAACCTCTTTGCACAAGAAATCTGGACAAAGCCTAACATAATGCAGCACAAAGCCCCTGAAATAGGGACAGATTTTAAAAATTGCTCTTATAAACCAAAAATGTTGCTAAAATCACAGGTTTTGTGATATCATGCATTTTCTATAGGATATCAAGTCTAAAGCTCAAATGTACATTATTATTAAGTGACTTCAATACTCAGTGATTTGCCAGAAAACCACACATTTTATGAAGGACAGACCAAAAATATGAGGCAAAAATCTGGACAGCTGAAAGGTATAATGAGGAAGATGGGAGAGAGCAGCCAGTGCCAGAGCAGCCATCTCGGGGGGAGATAGTACAACATGCTGCATTGCTGGCCACACCCAGAGCAGGGGGATCTTCAGAAGCAGCTTTCAGAACAAAGCAAGTACACACAAGAAAATATAAGGGAAGTGATTTCATGAGCTAATACAGCCATACCACTAAAATAACACTTACCTACACCAAACTCCTTTCCAGTACAACCAGCTAAGCACAATATTACACACTTAAAACTATTCAAGTATACATGATTTGGTCAAACATGAAGTCTGAGCATTGTGCACTTGGCATTTACTGAACTACTAAGAACATGTTGATGAAATGCATGCTCAAGATTTTGCACAACATACATAAATACAAGTGTGTGTGTGTGTGTGTGTGTGTGTGTGTGTGTATATATATATATATATATATATATATTTATATATATATATTATATATATATATATACACACACACACACACATATATACATACATACACACACACACACACAGATATATAATAAATAAATATATAGACACATATGTATGTATACACACACACACACACACACACACACACACACACACACACACACACACACACACACACACACACACACAATAACGTGTGTGGAGATGTTTACTGACAAAAGCTACTAATTTCAAGATATTTTTTAATGTCTAATGTAATGTTTTAAGGTCATAACATGTAATTTATTTGAATTAAGTAAAACATCAGCAACTACTTATTTGTTTTTTTTTTTTCAATTTGTCCTTTACTAAGTATTTGTGAGGTATTCTGTATAACACTAATAATTCCTAGCAACAATATAATTTTCTAATCAACACTCTGTTTAGTAGGAAAGATACATGTGATCCATTCTATACAATTTCATTATATGGTCTAAGACTCTATAATGCTTTAGTTTAATGATTAGATATAAGGAAGATGTAATTGTAATTATTGGATAATGCACTGTTGTAAGTGCCACATACATGGTCTTTCTAATTCAGTTTTATTCATACAACAATTTACTACAGCAGTTACCTTGTGGTTAGCTTACAGGTTCAGTAAGGTTACAAAATGGCTCCGTATGTAATTTTGAGAATTGTACTATGAGAATAAATAGCTGTAAGGAGAATGCAATTTGCTAACAGTGAACATTTTTTCTTTACCCTTAGTTACAGTATAATACTGAATCATAAGACATTCGGTTAGCATTTGCTAATTATTCTAGATCTAAATTAAACAGAAGCAATAATAACAAACATCTTCACCCTGAAAGCGACAAATGTTTTAATATACACTACAGTTCTATTATGTAAGTGATTCGTAATAATATAACTAAGGGCTCCCTTATGCTTCAGAGAGATAATTTAAACTTGGGCTATAGTCAATTCCGTGACACATGGTTTGTTGTATCACAATTTCTCAAACACAGTGGCTTAATGTGGCCACTGCACATTTGCTGTTTCTCACTTCACAAAGACCAGTTATTTACATTTCACACAACTATCAGCCAAAAAGAGTATAAAATATAATAAATTAACATTATTTAAATAATAAAGAAAAGAGGACATACTCCAGTCTGTTTCCTTCCCTTGAATTTACCCTGGTGTGGCTTAGGGATATCCATGCAAGCCACTAAGTCCACCAACAATCGTATCTTAAAAGAAAAACAGCTGCTGATTTTAATTTTGAGTGGTTAATGTCTGAATCTTGATTTAAAATGTTTGTAGTAGTTCCTCCATCAAATACTAGACTACATGTGAGCTTGTGTGTGTGTGTGTGTGTGTGTGTGTGTGTGTGTGTGTGTGTGTGTGTAAAACAGACACATGCAGATATACACACACACACACACACACACACACACACACACACACACACACACATAGGGTATAAACTGAATTATCCTTCTGTAGTACATCAACAACTCAATATATTATATCTCATTAACTGGCACACACTGAAACAAGAAGAAACCACACAAATCACTAAAAATAATAGTTTTGGAGAATGCAAACACCCCCATGCCACCTAATCCCTGCATCTTTAAATATATTAACTCCAAGACCCCACAACAATAGAAAAAGGCCACTTCCCTTACCTTACTGTGTCCCATCTTGACAACAGCACAACTTTTGTCATCCCTTTGCAGTTTAAGTGAATAAAGCATATCTGTTCACTTACCCTGTTCACTAAGAACAATCTGCACTGAATCAATGTGTTTCATTCATCAATCTGACTGCATCTGAATTTCATATGATGAAATGAGTGAGCATCAAACAGAATTTCTCTCTCTCTCTCTATATATATATATTATATATATATATATATATATATATATATATATATATAAAAGATATATATATATATATATATATATATATATATATATATATATATATATATATATATATATATATATATATATATATATATATATGGGTCTATATTGAATTAGCGAACACTTAGAAAAGTGAACGCTAATTCATCGACCCCTTTTAAGCAAAAGCTTACAATCCCGAACACCCGGAACAGCGATTTTTTTCACAGGGCAAAAAAATTGCTGGGCCGGTTTTGGGAGTTTGCCATTTCCTCCACTGTGGTGTGATCTTGGAGTTGGTATATTTAAGTGGGGGGAGGCATTATATAATTTTTTTTGTTTGTTTTTTTTTTTGTGAACCAGCGATTTTTTCCCCAGGGAAAAAAAATCGCTGTTCCAGGTGTTTCAGATTTTAAGCTTTCGCTTAAAAATGGTCGATAAATTAGCGTTCACTTTTCTAAGCATTCGCTAATTCAATATAGACCCATATATATACACAGACACACACACACACACATATATATATATATATATATATATACACATACTACACATGTATAGACAGATAAATGCACACACACCCAGAATATACATATATATATATATATATATATATATATATATATATGAGGATGGAGGGATCTATACACACACACACACATATATATATATATATATATATATATATATATGTGTGTGTGTGTGTGTGTGTGTGTGTGTGTGTGTATATATATATATATATATATATATATATATATATATATATATATTAAAGCATAGCATGGTGGATTTTGCCGAAAAACAAAATGTGTAAATGTCTTTACTTATTTGACATTTGTTTACCTGGAAAGTCCTTCTGAGACAATATCCAATTTTCATCAGAGATCTGGGGAGAAAACCACAACACTGACATACTATAGTCACAGTTAAATAAAGTTATTGCAAAGGCTAATACAGAAGAATGTCATATAAATGAAGCATAAATTCAACTTCAGTTCCTACATTGTGAACTTATGCATAATTTGCAGAGGAATATAGCTCAATTTTTTAACGACACAGTATGAGTACAGACCTTGGCCAGAGGATTTGTAGGATTCATATATGCTGAGACGATGTTGTTCCTTAGATCAAAGTACTTTATTAGAGTGATGAGAATGGACAATAGGAGTAAAATCATGACAGTCATCTTTGTGTGAATAATGTTGCATGTGGAAATAAGCTTTATGCAATCTAAGTGTTGAGGCAGTTCAAAGCCTTAAGGGCAATACAGTGGTGGCTGCAGTATTGTTTGCAGCCTGAAGGTTGGTTACAATGGGTGTACCATAGAGAAATGGAATAAGGTATGTAAAGGCAAGAGTTGTTTTGGCAGTGTTGCTAAGGAAGTTTTAATGCCTTTACAGCATTCCTAATTTTTGGTTAGTCTCTTTTATGCTATTTTGAACATGCAGGTCAAATTTAAGGTTATCATCTATAATCACTCCAGTTATCATCTATGTTCATTCCAAAAAGTTTTGTATGGGAAATTATTTCAACTTCAATTTTGTTCAGTGAAAGAGTTTGACATTCAGTTTATCAAGCATTTGTGATTTGGGGAAAAATAGCAGTAACTTTTTTGGGGGGGTTGAGTAATAACTGCACGTCATTGAGCTTATTATAGATCCATGCCTCCCCCCAACCAAAAAAAAAAACAAAACTGATGTTCCTTCTGTTGCCACACCAAACAGGTGGCCAGATGCACAACACCCCCCCCCCCTGCCCAGCCATTCAGGGCCCATTTCTGTGCCCTGGCCTTCACCCTCCACCATTTTATTAAATAAATAAAGTTCTTATAAACTGCAGCAAACTGCTTGCTACAAATGTTGCAAACAGATGCTACAGTTTATATACTGACAGCACAGAGTGTTATACACTCAATTTTTAGTTAAAACAATTTTCTTATAAATTGTAGCAAACTGTTTATACCCTGACTACATGGACTACTACAGTGCTCAGATTTCAGTTAAAAAAGATTTTTTTCTAAATTTTAAAAGTTCAGACCACACATGGAACACTATAGCGCTCACTTTGGTCCTCAGATGCAATACCTAACTTTTAAAAGCCGGTCTTGCATTAGATATTGGGATTAGCACCCCCCCCCCATGCTTTGCGCCCAGGGTAGTTGCCCCTCTCTCCCTGCCCTAGCTTCTCCACTGCATATAAGTATAGAACCATTATGGAGGTATAGAAGTCATTTATAAAGATATTAAAGAAGACAGGACCAAGAATAGAGCCTTAGGATACACCAGCGGAGACTAGCATGTGTGGGGAAATGGACTATTTTGCCATTTTACAAACTGGACCTTGTCAGTTAAATAACTCATGGACCACAGTAATAAAGGATGAGATATTTCAAGTTAAGACAGTTTACACTGGAATTTAGGGTGAAAAACTGTATTGAAAGCTTTTGACAGGTCAAGAAAAAGGAGTAAACAAGTTTGCCCAAGTCCCTGTACGTGTTTATGGTGTCAGTGAATGATAGGAGGGCAGTAGTTGTACTGTGTCTTGGGCAGCAGCCATGTTGGGTGGATGTTAAGAGCCATTCTTGTAGAAGATAGTGGAGGAGTTGCTTATGAATACATCTTTCAAGAATTTTTGGGAGAGGTGATAATATTGCCGAGATGCCACCTTTATGAAGAGGGATGATACAGAATTTTTTTTCCATACTGAGGATGCATAGGATTCAGATATTGATCTATTAATAAGGACAAAGACTGGGTATGCTATGTCCTTGGCAGCCATCTTTAGCTATTCAGGTAGGAGGTGGTCAGTTGCATTAAGTCTGTGTTAAACTAGAATTTTTTATTTTTTTTATCACTGAAGTGGAGACAAGTCTTAAGTGAAACTTGCTAGCAATGGATATATACAGTAAATTAGGTTTTGGTTCAGGTGGTTGGGGGGTGGTAAAGGAAATGGTAGCATGTGTGGAGAATGTCGTTTTTTGTCTAACCTGTTGTTCATTAAATTACTACAATTGGGTGTTATTGAGAGGGGTGTAGAAGCACTGGATGGAGTAAAGAGTTTTTAGTTAGCAAAGTAATGATTTATATAAAGTAGGGTTGAATAAGGTTACAATTTGCAATAGAGAGCAGTTATGAGAAGGGTTGGGTTCAGATGTAACAGGTTACATATTGATGTCCAGAATTTTTAGGGGTAATTTTTATGTTGAAATTGTAGATGGCTATAATATTTTTTTATCTAGGTTAACTTAAATTTTTTTGAGATGTGCAATTATCTACAAAGATGCATGTTACAGGGAGTCTTAATTGTAAGCCATTCTTTCCAAGCTTTGCCTCCATTAGACATTGTAAAATTTGGTTAATTTTTACACTTTTTCCAGAGTGGGGCGTTGCTTTTTAAAGTATTTAAGAATAAGGTATTAAAAGTATAACTGACTTGTCGAGTGGAAGAGTTTTTAGGACAGACCAATTAAAGGCTTTCAGTGTATTGATGAAGACTACATTGAATTTAGCAAGGTTTTGGGTTGTTTTAAGTTGGTGTTAGGTTGGTGGATGCCATTTCTATGGGCATAATCTGGAAGGTGGTCACTGTGTGAGTTTGGATAGGTTTCAGAGGTTGTATATTTACTAGGTTTAGATACCAGTAGCCACTCTTGAATTGCACCGTTACTGTTGTTATTATTAAATCTAGTATGTGTTTTGATAAGTTGTGTGTAACCATAAAGGTTTACACTAGCTGAGGGAAAGTCTGATGTAAGGTTTTGCCAGTTAATAGTTACATCTCCTAGTATGATTTGTTTCATAAAGTAGATAATTAGTTGTCCAGGAGAGAATGTCTTCTAAACTTGTTATATTATTTCCAGGTGGGATATAGACTATAACAAAACATAGCTGTTTTTTACTGTTATCTTTATCAGTGATTAATTTGCATGTAAAGTATGTAAACAAATCTGCTATGGTAAATAAGGGGTATTTCCATTAAGAATACAAGATAAATTAAAATATTTAAGAAGAGGGAAGTGTTGATATAAACTCAAATGAGATTGTTGCTTAAGAGCAGAGAGAAATATTGATATATTAACTAAAGCACCTTTTCATAACTGAATGACGCTCTATAACAGGAGGAGTAAGGAAAGTATATGCAGAGCAAGGAAGGTTTGATGCTTGATGCAGTGTCTTTGAAAGACAAAGACCAGGGGAAAGATGTAGATTTTTTCTGTTACAAGAATTCAGAAGACAGTGCTACAAGAGAGAGAGAGAGAAAGAGACAGAAGCAACTACTTAGAAGAGGCAGCCTGTCTCAGCTGAATGGGGCTGTACTGAAGGAACTTTCTGGTAATTTTTTTGTTTAGCATTAAGACTTTTGTTTTGAAAAGAACATGCATTTATGTTTTTCTACAACAAGCTTTGTTGCTTTTTTAAGACTAGTTGTCTCTGCTGCCCTAAATGTGTCACATTGGTGGACTGCAGCAGGCATCTTTCTGGCACACTTTTCATGCCAAGGTCCTAAGACTGTACCTTTTGCTGCCTTTAAGAAGGCCACGTGTTTTGAGCATAACCTTTCACACGAGAGAGTCCTGTGGTGTGTTTTTCTGACTGTTGACCATACCTGTAGTTTGGCCTATCTGCCCAGATGACAGGTGTAAAATACTTACTGTGAGTCACCACAGCTGCAGTCAAAGGGATGGTGGCAGTGCCCAAATTGATAAGGCAAGGACAGTTACACCAGTTTAACAACTAACCATGGAAGAGGTCCAAGAGGTGGATCTTGTCATCTCTGAAGGGTACGCGCCAGGAGGAATGGGACTGAACTAAGCCAGGATTCATTCGCCCTAGTTGACAAGAATACCACTGAAAGCCTTCATTAACATGGAAGGACTGAATATTAGGACTATGAGAATGTTAACAGACATTACTCCCTGACCAGGTCATTCCACTATCAAAAGTATGAGAAACAGTTCAACTTTAATTATAAGATGAGGAAAGATAGAAATATTTGCACCATTATGGTTTGAAATATATCTTGTCATACAAATTGCTGTAGTAATATGTTATAATCCTAGTTTTAATGATAAACTATTGATGAATTTTGTAATGTCATACCATGAACCACCACAAGGTCAAAACAGCTTAATAATCTAGCCACTGCAGTGGCATAGAGGGATAAAGCCCAAACTACGTCCAAGGTGACCTGGGTTCACTTAGTGGCTTGAGAGTCTGAGACGCTGGCAGGATGGAAGGTAATTCATCTAGGCATTCCCTGTGGGAGGTGTAGCCAATGGTCATAAAACAGGCATATGAAAGGAGGGGGCACCAAAGTATAGGTCATAAATAAAAATAAATTTCAACAAAAGCAGTCAATGCCTCAGGATGCATTTAGGTTCCATGCTGGCCGCAGGCTTAGAAAAGAGGTAGTCCGGGGGAGCGCAGAATAAGGTGGTAGACATGGTGATGGACTCTGGTATTGGGGTAAGCCAGAAGGAATGAAGCAGAAGGGGAAAAAAAGGCAGTTTAATAATCGGACAGATTGACCTTGTAGTGCTGATCACTCTTTGGGGTATATCATCATCAATTGTTCCCTTTAGAAATTTTTTTAAGCACTACATTATTTTACTTTATTTTCTCATGAACTTCTCCCATAAAATTTCTTTTAGTGTTCTCTGTAGCAACATTCATGAGTGAATAATAACTCCTCTTCACCCACTTCACTAGCTTCCAAGATTCAGTCAGTGTGCACTCCTTACAAAGCTCACCCTCCTGCCTTTGCCTGAAACCATTCCAGTAACATGACTTCCCTGTTGGTGTCATCTTACTGCACTGATTAACTCTGCCTTCAGCTGGATTGTGACTCACACCACCAAAGCAATTCTCCGTCTGGAACTTGGAACCACTGCAAAAGGCACCCCACAGGTTAGCCCATGCTCAAACCTTAGTACTGCTCCTGTCTTATCCTGTCCTTTCACTCTGTTACTGCAAGCATACACACTTGTATTTTTTTAATAATTTCTTTTAAACAAACATATTTTTACTAATTTATTGGTGCAGTCTTACCTGCTACTGGCAGCCCGGTACTTTGTTCACCTGCAGTGTGCAAGTATGCACTGATTGGCCAACTCACACCCTCTTTGTTTGCTCACTCCACACTCCCTCCCAACCCCAATTCCCAGCCACAACCCACCTCAACTTTATAGTCATTTCACACACCCATTCTGTTATGACTCTGTCATAAAGCAACACTTTACAGTTTCTCCGTTTTCCTTACTACTGCACTGCCCTTTCAGTATGCTTCTATTTACACACATTCATTCCCCATTATATCTACACTGCAGCTGCACTCAGACTCTCAAACTTTCTAAACCACTGCTTCTGGATCACCACTTCTAGTGCACTTACACATAACACTACATCAGGGGTAGCTTTACAATAAACTATTTGCTGTCCCACTAATAAAAAGGGACTTAATTCATTACTAATGCAATACTATGCAAATATACACCTGTAAATCCCTTCAGTCGATATTCAACTCAGACCAGAACTCACTTCACAAAACTCTACCAAATATTTATTTTTCATCTGTTTAAATCTGTAGTATGAATAGCAAATGGACACAGTCAAGATCTTGGATATCTCACTGTAAACTTAAAATAAGTGCAGGCGCAGAATCCTAGCTTAAGGATTCATCCTAAATTGCCCCTTTTTTCTGTTCTAACTATGCTTTCTTTCAGATAGCAGGACAGATTCTAGACAAGATGGCAGTGTTCTAACTATGGTGAAAAGGGATGCTAATTGTTATCCCACATGAATGGCCAAAAACACCAGACACTGCTGAATGTCGTCCTATCAGGAGAATGGCTCAATTATTCCTAAGTAGCCATACAAAACTATTACTACTGTTTACATTCCACCTGTTGCAACAATGTATATGTATCTGTAGTGATCTTAACCTAAAGTGGAATTCCTTTTTCAAACTCCTTTCTAATAAAGTTGCTTAACAGTTTCAACGTCTCACAAATGGTTAATGAAACAATAAGACTCAGCCTTGCTACAAGAAACACATTATTCAAGCAAGTTGTAATCACAGGAATTCACAACAAACGTGTTAATCTCAATATACCTGCTAACAAGCTCAGTGACCATAGCTACTTCATTTTTCTCTGGTCACTTAAAACTTCTAAGCCACCATCTAAATATATTACTTACAATTCCTTTGTAAAGAATTATGATTATCTTCCAGAAAAACTATTGACTGGTCATAAGTTTATACTTGATATCCCCACCTCTGCTTTAGCTACATCTTATAATGCAGATACATAAATACAAAATAAACTTCTACTTAACCACAAAAAGAATTAAGGCTTTCTACATATCATGGATTTTTTCTAACCTAAGATCCTTCAAAGGACCTACAAGGCTAAGCAGTCTGAAGACCATGTACATCTTGCCAAACATCACCCTCAGTCTTTACCTCGTCTCTCAAGGAGGGTGATACCAATTAATCTCAGTGAAAATTTTAGGATACCCACACAGTTAAAACTGAATGAAGATAATCAGTTGCATTACTTAGCCTGCAGATGAGTAGGGGAAGACAGGGGATGAACCTGCCTATCAGAAACATTTTATTTACTTACTGATGAAAGTTTAGATCTCTAGTTTCAGCATTAGCTTCACTATTTGACTTACTGAGAAAAAGGAGGTTATGTGACAGGATCCCCAGTGGCCTGGTAAGCAAGGCGTAAGTCAACCCTCAGCAGTATGCAGGACACAGATTAAGGATATATGCCTTCCAGCCTCTCCCAGTAACTCTTGTGACTAGAGATTTTTTTAGATGGACCTCTAGGCCTTTTTGAGCTTTTCCATGTACCTACTGAAGTAGATGTCAATAGTGGCTCTGAATAAAGCTATATATGTGGAGCCAATCACTTCCTTTGATCTGGATAAAATACCATTTGCTATTAGTTTTGACATATGCAGAGATTTTCTGAATAATGTTCCTGCATGGGAATCAAAGGAGAAGAAACCATCTACTAAGTGCACAGGTTTCTAACTACTTTTTCGTCTGACAATTGGGTGTTCTCAACACTGTAAGCCATAGCAAAACCTGCTGAAAGTAACAATACTACATTTCTTGTTTAGCTTCAACTCATTATTCATACAACAGGTATCAACTCATCTAAGTTCTTTATGAAGGCTAAACATATCTTCAGGGGTTTGACAGTTGCACCTTGTTTGTAATTGTCAACAAACATGATCAACCAGAGGTCCTGGTTTTGACTTCTAAGGCTGGAGAAATAAAGGCTGAATAGGAGAGGACCAAGCACAGACCCTTGGGGACAACTTTGTTCATGTCCATCCATTATATGAGGTACCTGCTATACACACAATGTGTATTCTGTCTTTCATCCAGTTGGCTATCCATCTTATCACATGAGGATCAGTGTTTAAGGCCAGTAGCTTTGTAATAAGTCTATCACAAGCTATGCAATCAAATGCTTTGGCCACATCAAGATAAGCAATGTGTCCAGCATGACCACTGCTGACTGCTTGAGTGACCTTCCCAAGGCACTTTACAAGATTCAAAATGCAAAATCAACCATTTATGAAGCCAAATTGTTGTGGGTTAAGCCTAATGAGATTTTTTATATCGTAACTAAGGAGACTGGTTATAATACACTCCATGGCTTTACAGATCAGATTTGCAGCACTGATGGGCCTGCAATTCCCAGGGTCTATGGTGGGCCCACACTTCTGGAAGGGTGACGGCACTACTGTGTGCCAGGTTTTTGAAACATAGCCTGTAGCAAAAGCTCGGTTTGAAGAGTTTAAGGAGAGGTTTGGCAAGACCATGTTTGACACTGTTTATTAGGCAAGCTCTTATGTTGCAAGGACCCATACAGGAAGTGCTTTTATTCTTTAAGAGCAATTTAACAAGTTACTTTACGATGGAAGAGGGGAGGGAGGCATTCTGCAATAATAGGAGTAGTGATTGGTGTTCCAGGGAGACGATACTAGTAAACTTGTTGGCAAGTATATTTAAAATGGCATTGGGAATGGAAAGAAGGACCCCATTGTATAAAAGTTCAAAGTAATATGGACTGTTATTTTTTGGTCTTCTCACAGAGCTAAAGACAGGTTTATAGTTATATTTTGTCTCAGATGCTAACCTTCATTCATGGGTTGCTTTGCTGGACCTTGTATATCTTTTCAGTTTTTGGCTAAAATATTTTATATTGTTCTCATTCTTACAGTGTAATTTAAGGATTTTGTTTCTGTTTCTTAACCTTTAATGTCAACTGACCATCAGGGGGATTTTTTTTAATTTCCCATTATACTTGGTTTTTGTAGGGATTTCTAGATCAATTCTTTTCTCTAAATGAGCATATATATCCTTAATATATTTGGCTCCAGATCCAGGGTTGACTAAGGTAATGATGTTGGTACACTTAGAGAGTTAATCATATAATTATATAAAGTTTGCCTTTTTGGAATCTTTAAAAAGGGAGTAATTGGTTACATGGAGTAGGGAAGTTCTAAGAATAAATGTCATACGCTATGTTAGAAGTTTAGCAACTCCATTATATGGAGGGGTAATTGAAGCCACCAAAGATTGCAGAGTTGTTGCTTATAGGAGTTTCTTCTAAAGCTGCCAGAAATTGTGAATGACGATCTGAG
Organism: Protopterus annectens; assembly: GCF_019279795.1. NCBI lineage: Eukaryota > Metazoa > Chordata > Ceratodontiformes > Protopteridae > Protopterus > Protopterus annectens. The sequence goes on along the minus strand of NC_056748.1, from coordinate 829,486,853 downwards.
GATATGGAGGGGGATCTGTAACAGGCTATAAGTTATAAACTGATTTTAGCAGGGATAAGCTACAGTTAAAAGAGCTCTATACTGTGGCCTCTGTTAATCAGCCTAAATGGGATATGGTCCATGATAAATACAGAAACACCACTGTAGTTCCATCAGACCTAAAGACATAGAGCATGCAAAACCGAAGTATGGAGGGAGTGTTTTCCTTAAGTACAGGAATAAAACCTGGAATGAATGGATAAAAAAATGCACAAAACTCTAGAAAACTGTTTTGTTATCAAGAAATAAAATGTAACACTAGAATCAAAACTAATGAAGGTGAGGTCTGGTACTTTACAAATCTCCAAAAAGTATAAGTCAAAAAGCCCCCAAAATCTGGAAGGCAATGAAATAGTTAAGTTCCACCAAACTTTTTCTAAATCTCAGTCAACTTTCACCCTCCCTCCAAATGTGGGAGATGCCGTAAGAGTTAACATATCTTCCTTCACTTCTAAAACCACTATTTTTCAACATCATTAATATTCTCAAACACTCATTTCCTTTCCTCAAAATACTTAATTACCCCTATTTTTAATAATTACTCCCAATGAATTCAAATAAACTCACAAGATGATTGAAAAACACAAAATGGAAAATGGTTACAAAAATAATTGACTGCTTTACTGTTGGTTTTCTGAACCAAAGGCTACCCTTTTCCCTATATCCTTGGTACACCTTGGTCACCCTGCTAGACAGGGGTCCAGGGAAGTAAATAGTGTGGGAAGAAATAGCCAGGGAATTGTTATGGCTAGGCTTGTATAGGCCCTAGGGATGATAGCCTAGTACCAACCTACGAACTTATGAACCTATGAACCTATGAACATATTCTCAGTTCTCACTACAGGCATTTTGTTTCCCAGCTTTAAACATGTTTTTAGCATTCTTCAAGTAAAGGTCCCTCAATCCAAGACTCCCACTGACTACAGGACTATTGCAAACCTTTGTCCTTCATCAAAATATCAGAAAAAAACTTATTTATGAAAAAATGCTTGAATATATTGTAAACTATGATGGCTGCCATCTGAAATATAGTGCTTTGATTGCAATTTTTGCCCTCACCTGAAAAATTTACTCAGACACGGAGAAAGGACTTATAACTAGGAACATCTTTCTCATTCTCAAAAGAGGCTTCTTTTACATAAATTAGCTGACCACATTTTCTGTAAGGAAGTGATAACATAGTTTGAGAATCACTTATTCTTAAGAACATTCTGTATTACTAGAAACAATGGTCACTCCTCATCAAGTTCCATCTGCACTGGGAATCCCCATGACTCTATGTTAGGCCCTCTGCTGTTTGTATTATACATTAACGATATTCTGTGAAACTTACTGAATCTAAGCATGACTCTCTATGCTGATGATATAGTCTTTTCTGCTGGTTATAAGTCCACCTACCAATTAGCCCTACTATACAAAACGTCTTCTCATCTATTTGGAATTGGCTTACCTGCAACAAACTATCACTACTACCAAATCCACTATCATGCTTTGTGGAACAGCTCAAAGACTAGTCGCATTAACTAGTCTCCTTATTACTACTAGTCACATTTACTAGTTTCCTTATTACTGACCCATCACAAACCTCACTCCATTTCCCAGACAGCAAAATATCCTAGTCTTGTACTAGACAACACTCGCTCTTTTAAAGATCACATTGACTTTACTATAATCACAATATCATTACCGCTTAAGATGGCCTACATATTTTCACATCTCCTTACTTCTGAAGTTCATCACACTATTATCAATGTAGTACAACCAAGGCTTGAAAATATTCCAGATATAACTGCCTGTATGTCTGGTCAAAATACAGCATTACTGGGAACAACTGAAAACAATATTCCAGATATAACGCCTGTATGTCTGGTCAGAATACAGCATTACTGGGAACAACTGAAAACAATATTTTCAGATTACGCTACCTTGCTACTGCACCTCTATTACAAAAATGAAACAGCTTCATAGGTTCATAGGTTCATACTAGGCTATCTGCCCTGGGGCAATTTTAAGCCTAGCCCGATTCTGTATGGCTTACGCCACCCCTTGATTTGAGTATACTGTGCCCTTTTTAAGGTTTAGTTTACTGTGCCTCTGTCTAATAGTGACATGGGAGTAATCCCTGGGACAAACCTACGATCCCCCATCCACTTATCGAGATTCTTCTTGAAGAGATTCAGTGAGGTGCTCTGCCTCACATGAACTGGAATTCTATTCCAGAGTGAAGGGAGCCTCTGGGTTATGAACCTGTCCCTCCAGCAAGTTCTATTTATTTCTGTGCTGAGGTTCAAGTCCCTCGAGCGTGTGGCTCTAAGGGATTTAGATTTACTGAGGTGGAGCATGTCCATTAATTCTGGATTTGACATAGCTTTGTATGTCAGGCATAGATCGCCTCAAGTAGACGGTATGCAACTGAGTAGAGCTGGAGTTTTTAACTGAGCAGCATATGGCATCTGTTTGAGACCCTTGATCCTCTTGGTGAGATACTTTTGGGGTCTTTCTAATTGCTGCAGGTGTCGGGTAAGGTACATCCCAAAAGGGGCATTGTATTCTATGATGGGCCTGATGAGGGATGAATAAAGGGGCACGATTACCTCTCTTGATCTAGATGTGAAACCCTTCGTGATGAGGTGGGCTATGTAGAAGGTCTTTCTAACCACTTTGGCAATGTGGTTTTCAAAGGAGAGATTGCTATCAACTTGGGTCCCCAGGTCCCTAATAACTTTCTCTGTACTTAATGGGTTTCCACCTATGTGGTAATTTGTGGGCACATTGTTTTTGCCAAAGGGTATGACTATACATTTTTGGCATTTAGCTTTAAACCATGGCACTGGCACCAGTTATCTGTCTCTGTGAGACCTTTTTGAAGGATGTTTGTGTCAGCTGGAGAGTTGATTATGGCGCCCAGTTTGCAGTCGTCTGCTAACTTGGTGAGCCATAGTCCTCCCACGTTTGCCTGTACCTCGGAAAAGTATATACCAAACAAGAGTGGTCCCAGGACAGAACCCTGTGGGACGCCATTTGTGACTGGTTTCGAGTCTGACATGGCTCCAGCAACTCTCACTCTGTGGGTTCTGTCTTTGAGCCAGTTTGCGACCCATCTTGTGACATAGGGGTTTATATTTAAGCTGGATAGCTTATCTATGATGCCCGAGTGGGGTATTGTGTCAAATGCCTTTGCAAGGTCCAGATAGGCTGTGTGGATTACCTTCCCTTCATCTATGGCTTTGGTGACTGTTTCAAAGAAGTCAACCAGGTTCAAAAGGCAGGATCTGCCCTTGACAAAGCTGAACTGGGTAGGATCTAGTGTCTGTAGGTCCCCAATGTCTTTGTTTATGAGCTCCATGATGATCCTCTCCATAGCCTTGCAGACTAAGCTAGTCAGGCTTATGAGGCGATAGTTTCCAGGGTCCATAGAGGCTCCACCTTTGTGGAGTGGGACCACTGTTGCTGTACGCCATTCTGTGGGCACATATCCTGTAGTGAGGCTGAGATTGTATAGCTGTTTTATTTGAGGGATTAGTTCCTCTTGTAGTTCATGTAGGACGCAACCTGGGATGCCATCTGGTCCCATGGAAGCAGTGTTTTTTGCTTTGGAGAGGGCAGCCTTCACCTGAGCATCTGAGATGTTTGGGAGGAAGCCCTCTGCTGGGATAGATACTTGCTCTTTTGGGGGGGAGGGGGTGGAGAAGTTTGCACTGAACCTGTCTGCCAGGATACTGGCGATGTCTGTGGGTTCAGTGTATTTTATGTCGTTTAGAATCAACTCAACTTCCTATCGCTGCTATGCCATCCTTCTTCCTCAACACTCTTACCTTTAAGCTACTTAATGGCAGGTACTGCCCACCTTTGGCAAACAAATAACATGCAATGAGTTTTCCAATTCTCTAAATAATAATACTGCTATTAAACTGAAAAGGTCTCATTACTCCTTAGCCATTGGAGAAAGTGCTTTCTTAAAGCTTGCCCCTGCCTCATGGAATAATCTTTCAGCACAAATTACTGCTTTGCAAAATCTCACTCTCTTTAAAAAACAAGATAAAGTCACACCTTACTCAGGAATATAAATGCTCATGCTTTAAGAACACTAGTTAAATGGACCCTGACAATCACTGGGATTGCAATGTTCTGATTCAGTCTGCATTCTGTTGTAAACTTTCATACACTACCAAAGTGAACCCACAACTGATGTAAAGTACAACTTTCTAAGTTTTTGATTCAAACATAACCATAATGCTTTGCTCTCCTTAGTCAGTCTTTGTGTTTTTGATTCAAGCGTAACCATAATGCTTTGCTCTCCTTAGTCAGTCTTTGTGTTTTTGATTCAAGCGTAACCATAATGCTTTGCTCTCCTTAGTCAGTCTTTGTTTAACTCTATGCTTACTGTATGCTCCTTTCATATTTGTTGAGTTTAAGTGGTGATGTTCATTCGATTCAACTTCATAGTTGCTTGTTACAATGCCAATTTTGCATATGCTGTAGAATATTCCTAGTTCTTAGTTCTATACTGTGTGCATCCATTTATCTATTTATTTATCCATATATACAGATACATAGATGTATGACAATTGGTCAGACCACATCACTGATGACCAGAATATGACATACTTGTGGCAAAATACATGACATCAATGACCAGAATATCAATGCACTTATGTCAAAACACGCAATGTTGACATGTTCTGAGGATGCTCCAGGACTTACCCAGTAGTGGACTAAACCAAAGTTAGTGGTTTTGCCCCATACTCCCTGCGAATTATACATATGAACTCTGAGATAGCACAATCTCTAGGGAATGAGAATATTCCTCTTCCCAGGGATTGTCGACGTCACATACCTGTTGGCCATCTGTTTTAGTTAGCCAAACATATGTTGTCTTTGCGACTTACCATCTCATATGGATATATGTGTGTGTGTGTTAAATTATACCATGGCTCAGGTAGTAGGTGAAAAGGGTTGAACATTCAACAGGGTGACAAAATGAGTCAAACCCGACCAGAACAGGAATCTAGAAATACTATTCAGTATTCAGTGTTCAAAATACAAATCCTACTGAGACGAAAGCGCTTGATAAATTTGTTTGTCATGCTATAACTTCGGAGTTTGAGTCATTCGATTTTGTATTTTGAACAATGAATACTGAATAGTATTTCTGGATTCCTGGTCTGGTCGGTTTTGACTCATTTTGTCACCCTGTTGAATGTTCAAGTGTTTTGTTCAAGTGTTTTGGAGAGGGTTACTTCGCATTTTTGGTTTACTAGTAGGTGAAAAGGGGTTATATATATACTATTGAGATATAACCATAGAGAATGCATTGTACCACATTATGTCATATTATGAAGTACAGGATATGGGTAAATATGTTTCCATCGCATGTTGACGCCAGATCTGTTGTTGTTTTGGTAGATTCATTACATTACCCTATATCTTTTTATCTCGACTTTAAACTGCTCTGTTCTATATCCATGTGTATTTTGGCGTGTGATTATTTTTCATACATCTCCCTGTTATTCGTTTTACTTCTCATGCGCTTCTATGTGTAAGCATTACAGAACGACATTAGAGAGTAACCTGTTAACTCATTTATGTTGTACTTATAATTTACCTTATGCACATCATCACATCAGTCTAGGAATGTCTACATGTCTAGAGATCTGTCCTATAACCAGAACAGATAAGTATACATAGTGATCATCCTGCTAAGCAAACTTTTGCCAGCATCATATTGCATGCATCTCCTATTCTTCCTAACCTTCAGATCACTCAAAGATCAAAGCTTGAGCAACGTATAATGAAGTTACTAAGTTTGCAGCAAATATTCCTGGATGTTGAGCTTATGTTTGAAAAAGGTGTGAATGGAGGACCACACAGTGATTTCACAGAATATTAAGGGGAGACATTCCTGAAAAAAGCAACTGAGGTGAGAGCAGTCTTGCTAGAATGTGCTTTAACCTGGCATTTTAAGGGATTTCCATGTTCTTCATAAGAAAACAAAGTGTATTAGTCACTTGGAAAATTTTTGCTTGGTGACTGGTCTGGTCCATTTTTTTCCTAGGACAAAAGAGAGAAAGAACTGCTTTACCTGTATATAACACTTGTGCCTGCCAATATAATAGCTGACTTGCCTGCGGACATCTACAGGTGCAGGATCCTTTCAGCTTTATTTTCTAGATTCAGAAAAAAAAAGACAGCCAGCTGAACACACTTGTTAACGCAAATCTCTGAGTCGACTTTAAGTATGAAAGAAGGTCTGGAGCTCAGGCTCACCCTTCCTTCATGAAACAAAGTGAACAATTCCCTATACATGAAGGTTACAGTATAGACATCCTTCTGCAACCCCGGCAACACAGACATTTTTCTGGCCAAAGTAATAACTATTAGATACTAGAAGTGTTATCACCAGGACAGGTATCTGACAGGAGCTGGTCCTGTTGACCTGAATAATGATAAGTTTGCACATTCCAAGACAAAGTTAAGGTCCCAAGGGTTTGGGATCACTCTCCTGTTTGGAAAGAGACACAGAATCTTCTAAGAAACGGTTTTACCAGCATCTTGCTTGGTAAGGGTGGCTCAGAATGAAAGCATGCTGAAATGGTATTAACATGTACTTTTACTGATGAGTAGAAAAGTTCTAGTGTATGAAAATTTGACTGATATGACAATCCTACAGGAAAATAGTTGGGTTGTGGGACCGTTTGTTGCACCATAAAGACTCTGCTCTATTTTGCCAGATATGACTTTGTAGCATTAGTTTTTTTTTTTTTTTTTGTCTTTCCTCAGAACATTGTGTTCATCCTCAGAAAAAGGTGCTTGAGAGGAAAGAAAATCAGATCATCCATACCAAGTATAGGAGAGTTTGGAAGTTTTCCTAGCAGCTGGTCAATAACTCCACTACCTGAGGCACAGTGAAAGGGAGAGTCTTCCTTATCTGCATTAGGCATGTGAACCAGTATTGGTTTGACCAGACCCATTATCTTGGACCTTTCCACTCTTGGCTTCTGCAATACCTATTTTACTGTTTAACCTACTGAATATGGCTTTGTTCAGGTGCCATTTATCAGTACTAGTTATCAATTTGCTAATGGTATCCATTATTTTGTTGAGTTCTAGAGGAATGTACAAGACCCCAAGACTCAGCTTGTGCGACTAATCTGCAAAGGAAGCACGACTGCATCCCCACCTGCTTATGCATCACATAACTTTGGTTCTGTTATCAAATGTAACACTATTGGTTTACAAAACCGTCGACTGCATTCCCTCTCCCCACCTGCTTCTGTATCACATAACTGTGGTACTGCCTGTTATCAGGTGTAACACTAAAAGTTTCTAAAACTGTTTAGTGCATTCCCTCTCACCACCTGCTTATGTATCACATAACTGTGGTAAATAATGTCTTTTGGCTTTTTCCGTTAGGGGTCGCCACAGTGTAACTCTGGTCCGCTCATGATTGGCAGTGGATTTTTATGGTGCCAAGCTGCCAGCCCGATGCGCAACCTTCAAGGAAGGCACACCCATTCATGCACTCACCTATCTGCATGTCTTTAAACATCACTCGACCATGAGGAAGACATGCAGACTCCACACAGAAGGCAGTCCAGCTGGGAATTGAACGGGAGAACCTCTTGCTGTGGGGCAACAACGCTAACCGCTGCACCACCACAGCTTCTATCACATAACTGTGGTACTGCCTGCTATTCCAAAACCATTTGAATACCATCAGAACTAGGATCACCATAGACATCTCTCTGATGAAGATAATCTGTGTACTGTGTTTCAGAATCTACTGTCTCTGCAGCTTTACTTACCCCAAGCTAGTCCACAGCATCAATAGCCTGGGGCTGATTGTGTGGTGAGGCTGGAAAGGCATCCCAGCACTGGCCCTGATTTGAAAAGCTTACTAGAAAAACTCTTAGTATGCATGGCAGATTGGAAGTCCTTCCTCTGGCATGTAAAAATCGCTCCCATCATTTCTTTAAGTACCACTGGATCTTTTTTAACTTCAGCTTCAACTATGAATTTACTAAAGTACTAAATCCTAAGCACTTAATATATAGCAAAGCAACAGTAATACAATCATTAGAAAGAAAAAAAGCAAACATAATACAGAGTTATAAGGGATTATTTCAAAAGTTATTACACTGAATAATATACATCTCAAAATAAGCAAGAATTTTAAAATAAAACAAAATAATATACTCTGGACAGAACCAATAAAAAAGCAGGTGGAGTTTCTATTTTCTACAGAAATATTTTATTCTTGCCCACCTACCATGATAATACACTCACTTTCAACAATGTTGAACTTCTCATCTCACCCCTCAGACTGAACAGTCACAAACTTCTAACCATCATAGGTTTGACACCCAGTAACAACATTCCCATCTTGGAAGACATCATCTCCTGTATCCCAGCACACATCTTGGAAGACATCATCTCCTGTAACTCAGCACACATAATACATCAAAGCCAGCTTGCTAGGTGATGCAAACAGAGACTGGCAAAATTCCTAAAAACGCAACAAATTCAGTTCAGCTATACAGCTTCTTCCAATTGATCAAGACTCCAGCTAGAATTAACAAGGTCACATCTACAGAATCCATCCTAGACTGAATTCTGTCCGTCCACTGCAAATAAATAGCTACAAGTGGCACCCTACCCAATAGTCTAAGCAACCACCAGATAATGTCCCCACAAGGTTCATCACTACAACACACTCATGAACTTCAGTAACTTCAATAAAGAGACTTTTACTTGCAACCCACTCTAGATCAACTGGGCTCCACTTAAAATTTTCCCCTCGATAAAGCAGTACATACATTTGGTACATTTCTAAATATCTTGCAAGAGCAAGCACCATTAAGAACCAAAATAATTAAAAACAAAACAGCCCCTTGGTTACTTAAAAAAAGAAACCAACTCATGCATCACAACATCAGGCTAGTTGCCCAACACAATGCATCTGAAATTCTCCAGGTGCAACTAACACTAGGTAAGACTGCAATCCAAATTGTAGCTTGCTACAAGATCCCCCACTATGCCCCAAGATTCTCACTACACCTTTCTAAACATACTGGAAATATTAAGATACAACCAAACACCCTAATACTGGGTGATTTCAACTACACTGCCATTAACTGGGAAGACTACTCGTGTACCAACACCTTTACCCAACGGTTCTTGGAATTCATAAATTCCAACGCCCTGGATCAACTAATCCTTAGTCCCACCAGAGGCTCTAATATCCTAGTCCTGGTCATTACCAACATGGGAAATCAATGCTCCACACCTATGGTCACCCCCTCATTGGTCAGGTCTGACCATAAGTTAATCACCCTTGACATCCACATCCCACCCCCACCCCCCAGTAAGAAAACCTCTGTAAAAAACGTCTCCAAAGCCAACTTCATGTTACTCAAGTCAGAAGTGACAAACTTTATGACACCCATGTAGAAGGGAACTGAAAGTTCGACTGCTGAATCCTACACTAAGGCACTGTACGAGCACATCCACTCGTGAATGAATCGTGCCATCCCCAATAGAACCAAGACGGTCTCCTCCAAAAATAGGAAGCCAATTTGGTGGTCCCTTGCCATAAACAAACTTTACAACAAAAGGAAGAAACTGCTGCAGAAAAGAGGAAAATCTCAGGATGCAAAAAACTCCCTTATCAGCCTCAGTAAGAAGCTGAGATCCCTCATAAAATCCTCCAAAGCTAGTTACGAAAATAAAATTGCCAAAGATTCCAAAGACAACCACAAGGCATTCTATAGCTATGTCAAGAATCTAAATGGCAAAGCTCAGATCTGCTCTGAGCTACAACAGAATGGCATTAAATATACTGATCCCAAGGATATTGCCAATATCCTAGCAGATCGATTCAGTGCAAACGTCACCCCCCTCTCACCCCCTAAAGGGCCCATCTCAATACCAAAAGATTGCCAAATTCCGGTAATAACAGCCACACAGGTAAAATACGCACTCTCCAAAGCTAAGAATACAGCATCCATGGGACCAGATGACATCCCAGACTGTGTACTACATGAACTACAAAATGAACTGGCACCTCACCTAAGTGTCATGTTTAATCATAGCCTCACCTCAGGCTTTGTGCCCACTGGGTGGCGCACAGCTATAGTTATCCCACTCCACAAGGGGGGATACACCTTGGATCCCGGGAACTACTTCCCCATCAGTTTGATGAGCCTGATCTGCAAGGCCATGGAATGTATTATCATGGAACTTATAAACAAAGACATTGGCAACCTTCAAACACTGGACCCCACACAGTTTGGGTTCGTGAAGGGCTGATCTTGTCTCCTGAACCTGATTGACTTCTTCGTATCAGTCTCCAGAGCCGTGGACAAGGGTAAGGTGGTCCATACAGCCTATCTGGACCTTGCCAAGGCCTTCGACACCATCCCCCACTCTGGAATCATAGATAAACTTACTAAGCTGGGCATTAATCCCTACATCACTCAATGGGTTGCCAGCTGGCTTATTGACAGAACCCACACTGTAAAAGTAGCCGACTCCAAATCCAGCTCCAGACAAGTGACAAGTGGAGTACCTCAGGGTTCAGTCCTGGGACCGCTCTTGTTTGGCATCTACTTCTCTGAAATACAGGCCAACACTAAGGGACTCTGGCTAACAAAGTTTGCAGATGACTGCAAACTGGGAACCATTATTGAATCCCCAAATGATGTGGATATTCCACAAAAAAGCCTTACAGAAAAAGATGCTTGGTGCCAGAGCCATGGGCTCAAGTTCAATGCCAAGAAATGTCTAGTTATCCAATTTGAGAAAAAACATGTACCTGTGAATTACCACATAAGTGGCAGTACACTAAACACCGAAAGTGTGATAAGAGACTTAGGGACACAGGTAGACAGTGGTCTCACCGTCGATAACCACATCGCCACAACAGTCAGGAAATCCTTCTATGTGGCACACCTCATCACTAAGGGCTTTTCATCCAGAAAAAAGGAGGTCATTGTCCCACTGTACTCATCCCTCATTAAACCCATTATAGAATACAACACCCCGTTAGGTATGTACCTCTTAAGACATCTGCAACAACTGGAATGGCCGCAGAAATACCTCACTAAAAGAATCACAGGCCTAAAGCAGATGCCCTATGCTGACCATCTAAAAAAACTCCATTTATACTCTGGCGCATATCGTCTACTCAGAGGTGATCTCTGCTTAACATACAAGGCCATGTCAAACCCAGAGCTGTTAGATATGCTACACTAAAAGAAATCCCAATACCTCAGAGACACACGCTCCAGGGATCTAAACCTTGTCATCACAATGAACAAAACATGCTGGAGGGATAGGTTCCTGACCCAGAGACTCCCCAGACTCTGGAATAGACTTCCCATACATGTCAAGCAGAGCACGTCTTTGGCCCTCTTCAAAAGAAACCTTAATGATTGGATGGGAGATAGGAAATTCACCCCGGGAATCACGTCAGTTGCCCTGCTAGACAAGGGTCCAAGAAAGAAATAGCCAAGGAATTGTTATAGCTAGACTTGTATAGGCCCTAGGGCCGATAGCTTAGTACCACCCTATGAACCTATGCAACTTAGCGATAAAGCCTGGAAGTCTCAAACATCTTTGCAACAATATAAGCATTTAAGGAACCATAGCAAACAATGCATAAGAGAGAGCAAAAATAATTTTATTATAGCAACACCCAAAATTCATCAAACAATCCAAAACTTCTGGAAATCCATACATACATTACTCAGTTCTGGAAAATCAATCCAGCCCAGCCCATCCCCAACCAATAACTCCTACAGCATTCCTACACAGTTTAACTCACATTTTATAAATATAGTAACCTCCCTCCTACAAAATAAAACTACTAATCAAGCTATTCAATCCTAATCATTGAATTCACAACAGACTGCCACACTCACTCCAGTGCCAATATCTACAATCAGAAAATACCTACACATCCTTAAGACAACAACCACTGCCCCGACCAACTTCCATCTGAATACCTGAACCTTGTTGCAGATAGCCTTGCATATCCTGTTTCAAGTCTAATAAATCACTATCCAAGAAATTATATGTCCCCACCTAATGGAAAAAAAAACTATATAGTATCCCTCCATGAAGGCAGTTTATCAGCTGAATTCACAAACTATTGAATAATTGTCATTCTCTCACCTGTATCTAAAATCTTGGAACTTTAGTACATGTATATACAGTAACTTCTCATTACCTCCTGTCCTCTCACAGCATGGTTACAGACCTAATCACAGTACAACTACTACCCTTCTAATGTTCACGGATATAATAAATTACAATAGAAATTCAGGTCTTTTAACCTTAGCTCTATTTCTGGATCTATCCAAGACATTCAACACAGTTAATCATCAAATTCTCCTAAGTAAGCTCTTTTCCTATGGGCTATCATCCTCTTCACTTAACTGGTTTCTTAGTTACCGCACTAACAGTCCAAGCAGTGAAATGAGAAGATGATTTTTCCTCATTCCTTCCTATATCCATCACTCTCCATCCTAGGACAACTACAATTTAACTTAAATTATCAACAACCTCAACACAGCAGCCAAAGAAACCACCACAGTACAATACACCAACAACTCCATTTTAATTTGTGCTGCTAGGACACTACCCGTGCTCCAAACATGCACCTAGAAATCTTTCTCCTCTGTAGACACCTGGCTTGACAATTCAGAACTCCTCCAGAATCCAAATAAATGAAATAAACTACAACTGTTCACCCCCAACCCTGTCTCTTCCCCAAAAATACCTTTAATAAGTGGCCATCCAACAAGACCAATATAGAACTAATATCCCACACCAATCTACTGGGTGTGATTATAGACAACCACTTGAAATTGTATCTCCACCTTCAGCAAGCTATAAAGAAAACACACCAAAGGTCAGGCTGCCTCTATAAAGTAAAACACTACCTTAATGAATTTGCTAGACATAAAACAGCCACTTATTTTCTACTCCCCACCCTATTGTATCCCTCTTCTATCCTAACCAATCTCAACTCCTCTCTATCAGCCAAACTGAAATACTACAATGAAGTAGCAAAATTTACAATTAACATTATAGATCGCATCACTGCCTCCCTGTAAAACTACTAAACAAAATAATTCTGTTTTACTCACAATTCATTACAACTTCAGACTAATGCACAGCCCTGAAAAATTCCCATCTCTGCACTCCATTATTCAATCTTACATTAATAAGAGACCTCTACACTCCACTGACAAATCATTACTCTCCATAACTAAACCTAAAAGCAATGCAGGGTACTCCTTGCATTTATACACATTGTGAATTGCTGGAATAATGTCCCACTTAAGATGAGTATACAACCTGAAACATTTCAAATGGCAACTGAAGAAACACCTGACAGATAAATGGCTCTGTACCTGCACCACCCTGGGTTAAACTGGTACTAATATGGTTATATGAATTTGTGCCATAACTCTCTGCTGCACAAAACTTAAATTATCACAACTTCATCCACCTCTGCCATCTCCTTTATCTTTGCATCTCTTCCTCCCCCTTCCTTTCTTTGGGCTACTGTAACTCTTTATCTTACCTTCCTATGGTCTAGATTTTGAACTTTACAGTAACAAATATTCTTACGTAAAACCTCACAATCTCTGCATACTAATGACATTGCACTGCATATAACTCATTGTACTTTTTTTTTTTTAAATATTCATATACAACTCGTATAACTGTTGTTTTTAATAAAAAACTATTGCAAATTGCTTATGAATGAAACTGTCAGTGATGAAATGATGTAAATGATGTCCATGATGAGTATATAATGAAACTTTGCTCCCCAGTCTCTGCTGAAAAAGGGCACTGTTCTGTTGGACTTTCCTGGTAAACAAATGCCAATAAATGAAAAATAAATAAATAAATAAATAAATAAGAAAAGACAGTGTTTTCATAAGAGAACAATAAACTCAAGCTAATGGAAATCCGAAAATTACAGGGTGCATTCGCCCATTGCTTTGAGTTCAAACAGAGACTAAATAAGCAACAGTCAAAAGACTTAAGTCCAAGTAAAAACACAACCCAACATGTCTTAGCACATTTGGTAATATCTATAAAACAAGTCCATTAAATGTCTCCAAAGTAAATGGAATTGACTGAAACATTCAGTTATGAAATTCACACCTCTGGTAACCATCTAAAGAAAGCTACTCTAAAGAAAGACTCAATATGATAATAACTCTAAACAAGTTGAGGTGGTGCCTTGACTTCAGACACGCTCTATAAATTCCTTATTATTAAAGTTCAACATCTCAGAACAGAGGTTATTAGTCCACCCACAATTTGCAATGCTGCAGTTTGTAAAGTTGCAGATTCTAACCGAAAGTAGTAGGCATTAATTAACTGAAGAAAATCAGACAGCACCTAGAAATAATTCAGTGTCTTCTGAACTTTGGAACTGCAGAAGATGTTGCACAGAACCAAACACAAAATTATAACAATTTATACAATTAAAAATTATAGCATTGATGCAGTGTGGCAAGCTATATGAAACTGCAACAAGATCAAATTATGCAGTACTCCCAAGATAACCTAGCTCACTGAAAATATTTGTGCCATGTATATGGAATCTTGCAAGGGATGCTATAAGAATGGTAGATGGCATGAAACCCAAAGAAACAAGAAACACAATTGTCTGAAAACTGCCCTCTGTGATTTTTGTAAATAAATGTTCCTAGGAACATATTTGTTCAGGTTATAAAGGCCTTATTTAGGGTCATGTTCAGTGTGGTTCCTAGAAAAATCTTGGAGAAACTAAGCATCCAACTGGACATGATGAGATTTCTAGACAACCAAAAGTTCTGTACAAAATACTGCAGTTTTCTGTATTTCCTGTTCTGACTTGGCTTCCAGAAAGTAGTCATGCAGGTACAAGGGCATCTGGATGCTCTTGTCCTTATGAAGGTGCTTCCCTGGGCAAGACATTTTGTAAAAACCCTAGGGGAAGTACAGAGCACAAATGAGGTAGACAAAAAGTCCCTTGCTCTGTATTCAAGGAATATTGTGAGTTCTTTGAATACTGCAACATGAAAGTAGGTATCTTTGAGCTCTAGAGCAACCATGGATTCTATAGTCCAGTTGACATAAGGTTAAGGTCTTCAACTACCATGCATAATGTACAAGGTTGGATCCTGACTTCTGCCCAATGCCTGTTTGGAGTTTGCATGTTCTCTCTGTGTCTCTGTGATGTTCCTCACACCTCCAAAAAACATGCTGTTTCCATCTCAAACTCACCAATGAATGGAGCTATGGGCAGCAACATAGACTCTGCATGGTGCCCTATTGGGTAAAGAGTTGTACAGACCAACCAATTTGGGCATCTACTGTGTTGAGCAGTGTGATGATGTGAGGTACTGCCAGCTATGCCAGACAAAGTAGGTGCATGCAGAATGTATGCCAGCATAACTAGCTGGAGTTTTGATATACAAATGGCATAAAATTCTTTACAAACTGATTTGTACAGATGCTTGTGTTAAAAATGTATTTGTAAAGCCACTTATGTTAAAATGTATCAACAGCGGGTCCTGCTGGACAGAAAATAAATATACATGCATGTCAGGCTGTATTGTGGTAACTGCTGATATATATATATATATATATATATATATATATATATATATATATATATATACACACACACACCCACGCATTAAAAGGGGATGCTGGAAGGGAAGGGGTTAAGCTCAGCACAGATTACCTTAGGAGAAATAGTTTGAAATTAAATTACTTGCTATAAGCCATACAAATTGCATCTCACAGGTCTGAATGCAGCCAGAGATGCAACATCTGTGAAAACAAGGACTAGGAATCCTGCTATATTGTCCTTAGTGGTGAATTAATTGCTACCCTGGTAGGGTGGAAGTGGTGAAATGGTTTTATAGCTTCAAAATGCTGCAACACATCTTAGCAAAGTTGTGTGGTTGTGTATTGTGACACATATGTGCAAGATCCAGGTACACCTTCTAGTAAAGGGGGTAGTGTGGGAACCACAAAATCAGGTGACCAGATGTGATGTCATTCTTTAATCCAGCACTGAAATGATACTTTAATACTAGATGAGACAAAAGTCTCAGGACAGTCTATTTGTGAAACCTGACAAGAAATACCACTCAGCCACATCATCTTGCCTTGCTGTATTAAGAAAGTCAGAAACAGTGATTCTTTAGATCAGTCAGGAAAATATAGTGAGATTAGTTAAATATTGTTTTTCTGTGTCTGCGGGAATCTTTCCATCTGTGTTATTTTTAATATTTGCTGAGAATGAAACTCTGGTGTTTTTTGTAAATAGACATTCAGTATTTTCATGTTTTTTTATTATTTATTATTAAATATATTTAAACTTTTCATTGTGACTGGTAACTTTAGGAAACATTTAACCTTTCAGAGTACTTATATTTATTTGATGACACTATGGCCGCTCCTAAATGTCTTAATGCATTGGTCAACATTACCATTGGTATCAGTATTAATTTCACTCAGTATCATTGGATACCCTGTTAACAGCCTTAGGTAGGTTGGTGGCAGCGGAACCACCTTACAGCCTAAGCAGAGGTGGCAGAGTGGGTAGTCTGTGCTAGTCTTTTCCAGGTGTGTGTGTGAAAATCAAATCTCAAACAGTGTGAGACTCAGCTACTTGGAACAGGGACGAAGAGCACCTTAGTGGTTACTGTGAATTCCTATTTGGGGCTCAGACAGAGAGAGAGAGATTGATTCCAGCTCCAGGGCTGGAGTGTGTTCCCTGTTTCCTCTTAATACGATCATAGGGGGTAACAAGGCTAATGGCCCTGGGGCCCTTAGAAGCCTTGCCAAGAGTTTATCCCCAAAAAAGAAACCTCAATCAGCACCTGTTGCCCCTGTCAATGAGGGACACAGGTGGAATCCCTGGGACAAATTTGTGGCTTCCCATCCACTCATCAAGGTTGCACTTGAAGAGGGTCAGCGACGTACTTTGTTTGACAAGTATTGGGAGTCTATTCTAGAGACGAGGCAGCCTCTGGGAGACAAACCTGTCTCTTCAGGAGGTTTTGTTAATGTTGCATATTAGATTTAGGCCTTTTGATGGGGTAATGCTCGAGGAGTTAGACTTATGGATATGGAGCATCTCTAGTAGGACAAGGTCCGAGATTGCTTTGTAGGGGAGACACAGACCACCTCTGAGCAATCTGTATGATACCAATTAGAGTGATAGTGATATGAGCCTACCCACAAAGGACAGGTGTTGGAGGCCATGGATTCTGTTTGAGAGGTATTTCTGTGGCCTTTCCAGTTGGTGCAGGTGTTTGGAGAGGTACATACCAAATGGGGAGTTGGACTCAATTATTAGCCTGAGGGAGGAGTACAGAGAGGTAATAACCTCCTTTTTTTCTTGATGCAATCCCTTTACTTATGAGATGAACCAACTAAAAGGCTTTTCTGACCACTGCCACTACACGATGGTCGAATGGGAGATTGTTGTCAACCTGTGTACCCAGGTCTCTCACCACAGGTCATGTGCTTAGGAGGGTTGCCATTGATGTGGTAAACAGTAGGGGTAGTGTTTTTGCCAAATGGTATGATGATATATTTTTCTGCATTTAACTTAAGGCCATGACTTTGGCACCAGTCATTTGTTGCTGTGAGACCTTCTTGTAGTATGTTAACATCATTTGGGGAGTCAATGACAGCACCCAACTTACAGTCATCCACAAACTTGGTCAGCCACAGGCCTTTTGTCATTGCCTGGACCTCTGAGAAGTAGATGCCAAACAGCAGGGTCTCAGGCAGATGCCTTGGGAACCTCACTAGTGACATGTCTGCTGCTGGAGGTGATTGCACCTTTTTGACTTTATGGGTTCTACCAGTGAGCCAGTTGGTCCCCCACCTGATGAGATAGGGATTTATAACAAGTTTTGTTAGCTTTTTGATGATGTCCGAATGGGGAATGTGTCAAAGGCTTTGGCCAAGTCAAGAAAAGCTGTATGTAATGACTTTCCCTCATGCAGGGCCATTGTGACAGTCTCAGAAAAGTCAACCAGGTTCAATAGGCAAGATCTGCTCTTGATGAATCCAAACTGAGTGGGCTCAAGTGCTTAAACATTGCCCATGTCCTTGTTTATGAGGTCCATAATAATTTGCTTCATGTCCTTATAGATCAGACTTGTTAAGCTAATGGGGCAATAGTTTCCAGGGTCAGTAGTGGCACCACCTTTGTGCAATGGGATGACAATGACAGTTCTCCACTCTTCTGGAATGAAGCCTCCTGGGCCATTGTTGAATTGGGTGCTCAATGGAGAAGCTAGTTCTTACTGGAGATGGTGCAGAATACAGCCTGGGATACTATCAGATCCCATGGAATCTGTGTTCTTTGCCTTGGATAGATGCAGGACAAGTATTGGGGATGTTGACTGGGCCTTTGTGGGGGACAGGGAAGTGAAGTTTCAGCTGAACCTATCTGCTAGCAGATTGGCTAAGTCAACAGGATCAGTGTAAGTGGTACCATTAAGAAATAATTTGGAACAAAATTGGGCTTTGCCATGGAGATTCCTGATGTAACTAGAAAAGGCTTTGTGGTTACCCTTTGTTTTGGAGGCCAGTTTTGATTTATAATTGGCTTTGGAGGTGTTCACTGGTGATCTAATTTGTTTGTTGAGGCTAAGGAGGAAGTTTTTCCAGTTGGGAATTTGTGCCTTTTTACCCCTACACAACAGTTTCTTCCTTTTGTTGTAAAGCCTGTTGATAGAGGATGTCCACCAGGTGGGTTTGTGTTTCCTTGAGGAGCAGGCTTTAGTTCTGTTGGGTATGGCTGAGTCCATGCAGTCATACAGGTGTTTGTATACTACACTGGCATACTGTTCAGCATAGTTGTCTGCATCCTCTGAGGGGTGAGGTGGTGTGAAGCTACTGATACCCTCCTTTAGAAGGTTGTAGTTAGCTTTTGAGAAGTTTTTTAGCCTGGTTACAGCTGGGGGGGGGGGGGTTACACAGGATAGAAAATTTGAATGAAACAGACCAAAGATCTGATCTCACCAGGGAAGAGCTTACTATGGGGGTGGTGCAGCGATCACCCATGTTGGTGAGAACCAAGTATAGAATGTTATCTCCCTTTGTGGGGGATGAAATAAGCTGGTCTAGTGCATTAGAATTGATGAAGTCAAGGAATTGTTGGTTAAGTGCATTTGAGCAGGAATAGTTCACCCAGTCTATGGTGGGGTAGTTGAAGTCAGCAAGGATCAGGGTGTTAGGGGTACCTTGATGAAGTCAAGTAGGTCCAGGTAGGAGGAGGAGTGGGTGCCCTGAGTCATGGAGGGTGGACTTTAACTGGCTATAACGTGGATGGGTGTCTTGCTAATTGTCAGTTGCACCTGGAGTAGTTCTAGTGCATCATGCTGGAAAACCAGCCTGGAGGTGTTCTTGTCTTTATTGAAAATAGAGACTCCATCACCCTTAGTCTTCCAGACCTCATTCTGGGGTTGGAATGTGTGGAATGAGGTATAGCCTGGTAAGCCAGGGGTGCTCTCTGCAGCCTTGAACCAAGTTTCCATGACTGCACAGATGTCAGCATTTTCTAGTTTGAGGACAGCCTCCAGTGAGTTCATTTTCAGGTCAAGGCTTCTAGCATTAAGCAGCATGACCTTCAATTTGCTTTTTGACAGATCTTTTATGTTGGAAGATTTGTCTTTGGAACACTACCTAAAAAAGGCACAATGGGGGAAGCAAGAGCCTTGGCCAGAATCCTGAATTCCACTGGTGACAAGTAGAGGCCATCTCTGGCAAAGCATCGAGGCCTGTCAACCATGTCATCCCAGGCAGACAGATACTGGATCCCCTTAGAATGACACCAGAAACTAAGCCAATTGTTGAAGTCAATTATTTTTGTTGGTATTGTGGTATCATTCTTGGTGAAGGTAGGATGCTGCTTAGAGCTAGGGTCATACCTGCCCGAGACACATAATCTGAGAGCTCAATCACGCCTCTCTTCATATAGTCCAGGAGGTACATCTCAAGTCATTCACACCAACATGGACAATAACAGAGTCATACTTGTACCTGTTGTGGAGAGACTTAAGTGCATGTGTGATGTGGCAGATTCTGGCACCTAACAGCCAACTGACTATGATCATCTCCTTGTCGAACCTGGTGAGGGGGACAACGGCGTGTCTTACAACTGAGTCACCAATGACTAGTACGTTTGGTTTATTGTTATGCCTTATGGGTTGTGTTTGTGAGAAACTGATGTGCAGTCTGCTGTCTGTGATGTGTTTGGTGTTGTTGTGGAATGTTTGTGATGTGTTTTGGAGGTCTCTGCTGTTTAAATATGTTTTTATTGAACACCTCTGCATAGGGGCGTGTGTGTGTTGTGCTTGGCTATGTGATGTGGAGGGTGTGGTGTTTGTGCTGGCAATCTCCTCTTTGCCAGGAGTACTGACTGTGGCACGAGACAGCAAGGATTCCAGGTTACTGATATAAATGCATTTCTCTCAAGTAGAAGAATTATGTGCTAGGATAAGAGGGTTGTCAATGAACATGAGGCAGTTGCTATACTGTCTTAGTATGCCCATGTCAACTAAGCTGGCAGGAGAAACTGATGGGAATTGTCCAGACATAGTGTTCTGAAACTTGGATGGACTTATGGAGAGAGGGTTTTGGTAAGGTTATGTCCACAAAAACCTTCTAAAATGTAAAATAACTGGCCAGAAGCTCAAGTGCTAAAAATAAAACTAAGAGGCTAATAATAACAGACAAATTTAATCAGGATACTAACAAGCGGTAATAAATATATCAGAATAAAAATGCTTCAAAATGTAAAGCAAGCAGCAAGGCAAAATAAGGTAATAAAGTAGGAAGAACACAATTACAATAAAAGCAGTTGAATAAAGTGCAATTTTTTAGTGGAGAGGAAAGAAATGAAAGATAATTCAAGATTAAGAAACTAAGAGGGTTGGCCTTCCCAAATGATCACACTGTACTCAGTAGCGTAAGCAAATGAGATGGGACTGGGAGGATTGTCTAAAATTAAATTTACAGCAGGGGCAAGCAATTCCAAAGCCACCAAGTTTAAGAATACAACAACACTTGGTCATGAGGGTAGGGGAAAAAACAAAATGCAGACACTGACACCAGCAATATAAAGCAAATAAATAAAGGCAGCACAGTTTTGTTAAATATCACTGAAACAGATTAAGTGCATAAAAGTATACTTCTATAAGCTTTGTGTATCCAGAGGGCTCTTGAATCAGTCAAAGCCAGGCCGCAAGGAGCAGCTATGATAATGAAATAGTCTCACAGAAATGTAACTCCTTATGCCAGTAGTATGAATGAAAACTTAAGAGCCTCAGGCAATCAGATAACACAAAAAGCTGTGCTCACACCTTGGATAGGTTGGCTTCAACAGAAAGTAAAGCAACCCCCACTTATGAAACCAGCTGAACAGAATCCAGACAATGACCAGCAATATCAAGCAAATAAATAAATGCAGCACAGTTTTGTTAACTATCACTAAAACAGAAAAACAAAATGCAGACACAGAGACCAGCAATACCAAGCAAATAAATTGCGCTTGGTGCAGAGAGCTGCATCTGAACATCTTCTGTGTCTATTTCTCTCAAAGTGAATGTCCCTCACCAGTGTCAGTGGTGAGGATTGATTACTTGCCTAGAGGAGGGATGTCACATATTGGTGGCATATACCCCCTTTGAAAACTCAAGTTAGTTTCTCAATATTTTATAATGTTCCTTTCATTTCATACAGACATGGACAAAATTTGAAAGATATGCTTGTTCGCGCTTATTTTATGTCTCCTGATGTTAATATTATTAGATTTCCAGTTGTGTTTGGCACTACTCGCTGTAATAATTGTAATATTTGTCAATTTGTGGTATGCTGTTTTATAAAGATAAATAGATTTTATCCAACTGGATTTTTTTCTTGCAATACTGAGGGCATTATTTATGCCCTTATATGTCCCTGTAACCTGTTCTATATTGGGAAACATTCTTCCCTGGGTTGAAGTCTACGGCTGTGATATACAACTGGGTGCTGTTCCCACCCCATGTTTCAAAGCATCCACCTGCACAACAAATTATTTGCTGTAATCTGGACTGACTAGCCCCTTTAAGCTTTTGGAATGCTTGTTCACAGGCTGGGGTCCACATTACCTTATCTGGCCAGTTTTTCCTTTTCTGGTCTGTGAGAGGAGCAACTATTGTACTATAATTGGAACAAACTTTCTAAAGTACCCTGCTGTCCACAAGAATGTCCTCACCTGCTTTTTTTGGTAACAGGGGCAGTCCACGCCTGAATAGTTTCTACTTTGGCAGGTTCTTGCCTGCTCTTACCACTCCCCACCCCATGTCCCAGGTAGGAGACCTCTGCCATACCCACCAGACATTTACTGGGCTTAATGGTCAGCCTTGCCCTTTGCAGTTTGCATAAGACCTCAATGACATGCGGAAGGTGCTCTTGCCAGAAATGGCTTTAGATAGCACTATCCTCCAGGTAAGTAAGGGCATAATCTTTTGCTCTTACTAGAATACAATCTACCAGCCTCTGTAAGGTTGCTGAAGCATTTTTCAACCCAAAGGGCATTTTCATGAACTCGTATAATCCAAAAAGAGTTACAAAGGCTGACCTCACCCTAGCGGTGGGAGTCAAGGACACCTGCCTGTAGCCCTTGGTCAGATCAATAGTGGTCAGATACTTAGCCGCACCCAGCTGCTCTAAGGCTTCATCTTTCCTAGGTATGAGGTAAGCATCTGACTGTGTGACTATTTAGTTTTCTGTAGTCCACACAGAACCTGGTGCTGACATTTTTCTTTGTTACCAGCACCACTGGGGAGGCCCAGGAACTGCTGGACTCCTGGACTACCCGCAGTTCCAATATTTCCTGTATCTCCCCCAGAACTTTCTGTCTGACTTGTTCAGGCACCCAGTAAGAGGCGTGCTTAACAGGACTTTTGGGTCCTCTATCCACATGGTGCTGCACCAGGTGGGTGCACCCAGGTTTGCCAGTGAACATTCCCCCAGACTCCTGTAATACTGCATGGATTGCTTGAACCTGAGTAGGGGATAGCCACTGGGACATTGCTACCCCTTCCACTGAGGTGTTGGTCCGAGCCTCACTGAGGAGATCAGTCACCAGATCCCCCTCAGACTCCTCCTGCCAAACACTGCAAATACTCAGCAACAGGGTCTCCCTATCATGGTAAGTCTTTATCATGTTAACATGGTACAGTCTGTGCCCCGGCCTCCTGCCTAGCAGGTTTAACATGTAGTTAACATCACCGAGCTTCCTTTCCACTTCGAAGGGTCCCTCCCAAGCTGCCTGCAGCTTATTATGTCTGACAGGAATGAGCACCATAACCTGCTATCCCATAGCATTCTTTTGGGCTTGAGCATTCCTGTCATACCAGACCTTTTTCTGCTGTTGGGCTCCTGCCAGGTTCTCCTGGGCCAAGCCCATGAGCTCTCTAAGCCTTGTCCTGAGGTTTAGGACATATGCCACAACATATTCTTTGTGGAATTCACACTCACCCTCCCACTCATCACAAATCAGATTTAAAGGCCCCCTCACCCTATCCCCATACAGCAACTCAAAGGGTGAAAAACTTGTGGATTCCTGGGGTACCTCTCTGTATGCAAACAGCAGATGGGGCAAATAAACTCATCTGAAAATGCCCACAGTGTGGTCTTTAGTGTAGAGTTTAACCTCTCCACAAGACCATTAGTCTGGAGGTGGTAGGGGTTGGTCTTTAGGTAGTTCACCCCATAGCATTCCCACAGACAAGCCAGCAGGTCTGACATGAAATTGGTACCTGTCAGTCAGTATTTTTCTTGGGGAAATCTACCCTGCTGAAAATCTCCAACAAAGCATTTGCCACTTTCTCTGCCTTGATGGTGGACAGATCCACTGCCTCAGGGTATCAAGTAGCATAACCATGTCTCCTGCCCTGCCTATTTTTTAGCACATCTCACAGGTCCTGCAGTACCCTGTTACATCCCTTGCAATCCCAGGACAATAAAAGGTCTGTATATGTCTCTTAGTATGCTTTATCCCATATGACCTGCAAAAGGAATGTCATGGGCTATGGTTAGAAGTGCCAGACAGTAGGTTCTGGGCACTACCAACTACTGTATTACCTCACCCTCTAGCCCTACCTCAGGGGTCCACTGTCTGTGCAGTAACCCTTTGTTCCAGTACACAGACTCCCCTTTTCCTTGAGAATCAGGTGCCTCCTTAGCTACCTCTCTCAAGCCTCATAATGTAGGGTGCAAGAGCTGAGCCTGTCTCAACTATATCTTTGTGACCCTTCTCAGCTCCACTTCCACAGGAAGTCTGGTATCTTCTGACAGCAGTGTCTCACTGTCATCCTGGGTACTACCACTCATCTCTGCCCTTGCAGTCACTCTGTCCAAGGGTCCATCAGTACCTACTAGCAGCTGTGGCTCACCTTCAGGCTCATTGCTATAGGATAGCTCCCTCCATGAAATAGCCACATCAGCAGCCCCGGTTTCAGGGGTGGGGTCTGTCTGGGTCTCCCTCAGGCTACCAGACCCACATGCCTTTCTCCAAGCCTGAGTGCATGTAACGGCATGCACACAAGGTACTGCATTATCAAAAGCATTCTCTATCAAGACATCTGCAAGGATATCCTCAAACACACCTACTTGTTTGCTTCCTTTTCCTCTCTCCCAGTCAAGATGAACCCCGGCCAAAGGTATGTGTAATGGGGTCCCTCATAAAACTTTCACTGGAGTGGACTGCCTAAGCAAGTACTGCTCCTCTTTAACTGCTACAGGCTTCACAATGGTTATGTCAGAGGCTGTGTCTCTTTTAGCAGTGGTCTGTCTACCATCCACTAAGATAAGATACAATCTCCGGTCACAGTTTGGTACCCCTGTTGTCTCCAGCTTTTGCTCCCACCTTGCTTCTGTGTATGTCTGTAAGCTACATGGCCCCACTGGTTACATTTAAAACATCTAAAGCTTGATCCTGGCCATGTACCTGAACTATTAGCTTCCCCTGTTACTGGTGGACTGTGTCGGGGGTGGTTTAGGCTGCCCACCATGAGTTTCCTTATATCCATATGCACTACTGAGTATCCCCTTCTTGTGCAGTAGTGCCCTGATTGCTAAGCAGAGATCCCCTTTTCTCCCCATCTCATTTGCAAAGTTATACTCCCAGTCTGTCAATCAGATTCTCATGTCCTCAGGCAAAGGACTAAGGGCTTGTTCCCTCAATAAAAGGTCTGCCAGTCTTTCAAAAGTGGTGACCTGACACCCACTCACCCACCTATGAAAATAAGTGCTTAACTCAGCAATATAATCCCATACACTTTTCATCTGCCTTGCATCTATGTTCATGAAACTCTCTTCTGTAAGCTTCACGTGTTAATTTAAAATATTCTGATAAACATTGTTTAAATTTATCATAGTTTGAACAATCAGTATTAGACAATTTAGAAACAGCAGTCACAGCTTTACCATGGAGTAAGGGGGTCAGGATCCATACCCAGAGCCCTTGGTCAGCATTGTACGGTTTGCATACTCTTTCAAATATATGAATAAAACTATCAAAATTATCACTCTCTGTAAATTGTAGAAGAAATTTACTGACCTTTATTGCTTCCGGGGTTTGGTTATTCCCTTCCCCATTACCTCCATGACCCTGATGGAGAGTCAGCATCTACTTCTTATGTTGGTGCTGTTTCTTATTTTCTTCTGCCTCCAAATGACGCAGTGTCTCTGTTGATTCTAATTCCATATGTTTTGCCTGCCAAAGTCTCTCCACTGATTCTAATTCCAAATGTTTGGTTTCCAGTTCAAGTCTCTTAAAAACACATCTGGAGTTAAAGTCCTCTGAGGAAAAGGTAAAATGCCCTGTTTCTAAGGGCTGCAAATCCCCATCACCAGACTGGTTATACTCCTGAGTGCTGATCCATGCTGCAGCTGCGATTAAGGTTGAAATCAATTCCTCTTTAGTCAGGCTGGCATGTACAAGTCCTTTGGCTTCACAAACCTTTGCCAACTGGTTCTTTGTCAGTTGCCATAATCTTCTGCTGACATCTTTACCTGCTTTCCCTGACTAAACTAAACCAACAAAAAATAAATAAATAAAACTGTTGTGAAAATGAAACTCTGTATGTTTACCTTGTGGCTGCTAAAAGTACACATAGCTTCAGTGACAACTGCCTACAGGCTACAGAAATTCAATTAATATCCCAACACTGCTCACCAATATGTGACATACCTGCTCTGGGCCAGTAATCAAGGAGCCTCATTCTTTATCACCAGTGAGGGACATTCACTTTGAAAGAAATAGACACACACAGCATTTTCAGATGCAGCTCTCTGCACCAAGCACAATTTTTCATAAAAGCACACAGGGAACATACTCCAGTCCTGGGGCTGGACTCTCTCTCCAGGCCCCAAATAAGAGTCCATACTAACTACTAAGGAACTCTGTGTCCCTGCTCCAAGTAGCTGACACACACACACACACACACACACACACACACACACACACACACACACACACACACACATATATATATATATATATCTAGGAAAGGCTGGCACAGATTAACCACTCTACCACCTCTGCCCAGGCTATAAGGTAGTTCCACTGCCACCAGCCAACTACTCTAAGGTTGTTAACAGGGCATCCAAATTATACTGAGTGAAACTAATACCAATAGTAATGTTGACCAATGCTGCAAGACTTTCAGAAGCAGCCATGGTGTCACAAAATAAATATAGGCACTCTCAAAGGTTAAATATTTCCTAAAATGACCAGCCACAATGAAACATTTAAATATGTTTAATAATAAATAAAAGAACATGAAAATACTGAATATCTATTTACAGTAAACACCAGAGTTTCAATCTCAGGAAATATTAAAAATAACACAGATGAAAAGATTCATACGGATACAGAAAAACAATACTTAACTAATCTCACTATATTTTCCTGACTGATCTAAAGAGCTACACATTCCAACTTACATAACAGAGCAAGGCAAGGTGATGTGGGTGAGTGATCTTTCTTGTCAGGTTTCACAAACAGACTGCCCTGAGACTTCTGTCTCATCTAGTATTAAAGCATCATATCAATGCTGGATTACAGAATGACATCACATCTGGTCACCTGACTCTGTGGTTCCCACATTACCCCCTTTACTAGAAGCCGAGCCAGGATCTTGCACATATGCATCACAATACACATGCGTAGAGCTTTTCCAAGATGTGTTACAGTATCTGGAAGCTATAAAATCATTTCAATACTTCCACCCTTCCAGGGTAGCAATTTGTTCACCACTAAGGACAATATAGCAGGATTCCTAGCCCTTGTTTTCACAGACGTTGCATCTCTGACTGCATTCAGACCTGTGAGATACACTCTTTATGGCTTATACCAAGTAATTTAGTTTCAAACTATTTTTTCTAAGGTAAGCTGGGCTAAGCTTAACCCCTTCCCTTCCAGCATCTTCTGTTAACATATATACATTTCAGCAGTTACCACAATGCAGCCTGACATACATGTATATTCCTTTTCTGCTCACCAGGACTCACTGTGGGTACATTTTTAACACAAGCAGCTTTACAAACACATTTTTAACACAAACAGCTGTACAAATCAGTTTGATATGCAACTAACATAAAATTCTTTACAAAACTCCAGCTAGCTACGCTGGCATATATTATACATCCACTGCTCTACTATCTCTGGCACTTCCTCATATCATCACAAGCAGTATCAAGACAGGAAAACATGGACCACAGACTGAGCACCATGGCAGGGCTAGCCACTTGATGGCATACAAATATGGCACTAGGTGATTTGGTCATGTTGACTAATGTCTCCAAAAAGGGCATGGTTAGTTACTGGTGATAAGTGGGTTGAGGACCTGGCCTACCCTGACCTATGCCAGGGACCCATGCTAATGGTGGGAGGGTGTATGTGCCCCTATTGGCCAGTGTATGTTTGCCATAAAGCCCAGCAGCCCTGGGTCAGTAAACTACTGGCTGGCTGGTGTCTAGCTGCAGGGTCTGGGTTACCTGGGAGAGCTCTGTTGAGTGAAAGCTGGATGTAAAACCAATCAAACCACTAAACATGAACTGAGAATTGTTACGCTTAATGTAGGATTACTGGCAGAATGCAGCTTGGAAGTGTACGATATAATGATATGGAGGAGGCTGGACATCCTATGTATCCAAGAGACATGCTGGAATGGAGTGCAGCGAAGCCGCTTTACTTGGGATCCAGAGTCTACTACGCAGGAGGAGGACAGGCTAGAAACAGTTGGATGGCTGGAAGTGTAGTGAGAGAGAGGCTTCATAAGTTAGTGAGGGATATCAGAGTTATTTATTTTTATTTAACATTTGTAAACCGGGAAAGTCTGACTGGGACAGAGCCCATTTTCAGTGGAGGCCTGGGAATAAACACTCCAGACACATGTCTTTGGACAGACTCATGGCAATCACACTGCAGTGTAATGATAGGGCAGTACTCATAATCTCAGCCTATGCCCTACAGCAGGGTTGTAATAGTGAAGAAAAGAATGCATTCAAGCAGCAATTTCTGGACCTACTAAATACAGCAGGACAACATGAATTGGTTTTGATAATGAGTGACTTGAATGCATATGTCAGGAACAGACAGGACTGCTTGGGTCCACATGGGTGAGGCAACAAGAATGAAGAAGGAGACATCATTCTAGACTTCTGTCCGGCAAATGGCTTGATAGTAGCCAACACATGGTTCAGAAATAGAGAGTCACAAGATCACATACAATAGTGGCCAATATGCAAAATAGGTAGACTTCCGCCTGGTAAGGAAAGGGCACTGAGGTAGAATCAATGGTTGCAAAGTCATCCCCAATGAAAGAGTCAGCCCACTGCATAAACCACTGGTTTCCATAATCACCTGCAAGCAGTGGTCAGAGAGGACTAAGGTCAGCAGAGACCAGGCTGAAGATCTGGAAGTTGACTGGAGAGAAAGTACAACACTTCAAGAAATTACTCAGGGCTCTAGCACCCCAAGAAGAGGAGGAAATAGGTAGAGTTGAAGAAAAATGGCAGAACCTCAAAACGTGTGTGAGTACTAGAGAACTAATATGTGGTCAAGCCAAGTATGGAAATAAGGCATATAAGGAAAGCTAATGGTATAATGCATAAGTCCAAGAAGTCATCAAAAAAAGTGCAGACAAAAGTGAGAGATAGAAAAAAAACGACCAAGCTAGGAAGGAACACTGGCTGGCTAACAAACAAGTTGAGAAAGGAGTTGCAATAGCAAACTGGAGTCACTCTACCAGCTTCTGGAAAGTGACTCAGTAGGTGGCATAAATAAACTATATCACTTTGGAAAGCAAAGACAGAAAGATAAAGCAGATATTCAGACACCCCTCATGAGGGATGCCAGCAACACCCTGCTCACCAGCCCACAGGCCATCAAAGGCAAATGGAAGGAGTATTTACAGCAGCTTCAGAATGAAGAAAACCCCAAGGAATATGTACTGCCCCAGAAACAGCCTATGATGAGGGACGAAGTTGAGTACACCCAAGAAGAAATATGAATACAACTAAGGAAAATGAAGTCAGTGAAAGCATCAGGCTCTGATGAGTTCACAGTAGATATGACAAAGATGCTGGGTGAGATGGGGGAGAAATGGCTCATGAGGCTACTCGTATCAGAGTGGAGAGAAAGGTGTATCCCAGATGACTGAAAAATAAGTATACTCTTGCCAGTGTACAAGAAAAAAGGGGATACCTACAACTGTGGGCAGTAAAGAGGCATCAAAGTCGTATCACATTACATGAAAGTTCTGTAGAGGGTGATTGACAAATGGATATGCAGAGTAGTAGAATATAAGATGGGAGATGAGCAGTTCAGATTCAGATCAGGATGCAGCACAACTGACCCAATGTTTGCAGCAAGACAGATAGTTGAGAAGAAGCTAGAGATGAGGAAAGAGTCCAACTGGCCATTCCTAGACTTGGAAAAATCATATGACAAGATCCCAAGAAAGCTGATTTGGGCAGTACTGCAGTGGTTCAAAGCCCCAGAAACATTGGTAGAATTGGTGCAGGTTATGTTCAAGGACCCAATGACTCAAGTATGAACAGTGTTTGGTCTCACAGAGGGATTCTCAGTGGGAGTGGGTTTGCACCAAGGGTCAGCTCTGAGCCCACTGCTGTTCATATTGGTGATGGACTGCATTAGCAAACAGGTCAGAGGGGATAGAGCAACAAAAAACTGCTGTATGCAGACAATGTGGCATTACAGGCAGGCTCTGAATAAGAACTTCAGCAATGGATAAGGGAATGGAATGCAAATCTGAAGGCACATGGGATGAAACTATGCACAGAAAAGACAGTGGTAATGACACCAAATTGGAGAATTCTGAAGAAGCTGAGAATTGAGATAGAAGCAAAGACAGTTGGACAGGTATCGGCTTCAAGTATCTGGGAGGGGTGGTTGAGGAGAAGAGAAGTCTGAATGAAGAGGTCAAAGCTAGAATCAGAGGGGCTGCAGCCATTTGGCATAGAATCTCAAGTGCAGTCTATGACAGAAGAATGCCAAAGAAGCTGAAAATTAAGTTGTACAAGACAGTGGTGTGACCAGTACTACTGTGTGGTAGAGAAACCTGGGCAGTAAAGGCAGAGCAGATGAGGAAGGTAGAGGTGATGGAAATGAAGTATCTGAGAAGGGTGGCAGGATGGACACTATGGGACAGACGTAGGCATGAGGACATAAGAGCAGAAGTCAAAATTGCAGAAAAGATCAAAGATAACAGATTACAGTGGTTTGGACATATGTGCAGAAAAGCAGAAGACAATCTGGTGAAGAGGATTTGGGGCAGACAGGAAAAAGGTAAGAAGAAATGAGGACATCCAGCAAAGAGGTGGATGGATTGTATGAAAGATCTGTGACAGTCAGGCATAAGTGACGAAGAAGGCAGGAGTGTGGCACTGAATCAAGAGATGGCGACAATTAACCTCAACCCCCTATAGTAAATGGTAAAAAGGGGGATGATGATGATAATAAAGGAGGGGGATTTCAGTGTAAGAATTCTAAACTTTGGAAACTTTAAGAAAAACAAATTTTGAAATGTCTAAAATATCCCTTCATGGCCCATCCTTCTTGGGACTATTAGTAATCATACATATACATTAACTCTTTGCACTGCTGGATGGAGGGACAATTTCTATACTCCCTAAGCCATCAGAGTATTTAGTAGGGCAAGGCCACTCTATCTGACTCTCTGGTATTACGGGAATTTCCATGGATGGAGAGTTTCAAATTCTATTTTATATCTTTAAGTAATGATAACTAAGATTCATTTATTTGAGGTAACTCTTACTCATTTTTTCTGAAAAGAATCAGATGACAATGTAGCAGATGGAGGGGTAGTTAGACTGCGGTGCATGGGCAGAAGAGGGGAAGGATCATTACTGTAGTCATGACTGAATAGAGGATCCTGTACAGTTGACACCTGCAAGCATCACTGGCTTGCTCACCCTCTTGCTTTCTTTGTCAATTTTTTACTCAAAATCTTTCTTCTGGCTGGCTAACTGACACCTCGTCTGATAGCAGTAGAAGGAACATTGTTTACATGAATAACGTCAGCTGCACTTAGGAATGGGGAGGGGCATAATAGTTATTTGACAGTCTCAATCAACTTTCCTTTTTCATTCAGTTTTTTTTTTTTAATTTCTTGCATGAGAGGCTTAAATTGGAGATTCCTGTCTAATGCTTTTCCCTCTACACCTGCTGAACATCAGGCCACTCCTATTAGCCAGGTCCATTCACTCCCCTATCTGGGTAATCCACAGTGAGGACAACAGCTGACCAGCATAGGCTAACATACAGGCAGCCTCAGAGGTGATTTGTATACTGCACTGCCCCTCACTTCTGTAAGAGGTGAACATCAGCAGGATGAATCACCCACCCACCCACTCATAGGAGGGACCATGTGGCAGTTTTTTCAGTCTCAACTAGTGAAATCCACTCCATAGTGCATGTGCCCCTGGGTATGTGCACTCCCTCTAAGATGGGCTTATCCATTCTCCCCTGCCTCCTTCTTTGAACACCCAAGTTGCTAAACAAATGTGGATCACCTGGATCACAGACAGGTTTCCATCCCTCTAATTTACCAGCACAGGATGCAGCAGGGGTTGAATGCTTAACGAAGCATGTCTACTGATGACAGATTCCATAGCCCCTGATGCTGTCTCTGTTGTATCATACTTAAATTTTAGAACATGTTTGCTTATCTTATGTGCTATTTGGATGAATATATACCTGAACTTTTGGGGGATGTCATATTTGGTCTCTAGGGCAAGCTAGACAATTTGTTTCAGAAAGGTCTGATAATTAATGGCCCTGAACCAGAAAGTGGCAGATATATGTACCTTCTTTCAAATTTATACATCTTACTCTCCCTGTTATTTGGGATGATACTGAGGTCTTCTGGAGCTTTTCTGGAACCCCTTACCTCATCAGGAGAAATCACAGGCAGGTTCACCACTGGATTCTTACAAAGGTACTGGGAAGCCTGCTGACCTGTAGAAGAGGCAAGCTGAGAGCCAGGGCTCCAATGAACTAACCCCAAAGTCATCTTCAGAGGCCTCAAATCCTGGAGGCAAGTATTAGGTTTATGTTCATCCAGGCCCAGCATGTCAGTTAACTCCTTTTTGTCTCAGACACCCTCAGTAATCGCATTTAAAATGTCCTGCCATGAAGATGAGGGCCTCCTCAAAGTGAACACAATCAGACAGTGAGCCTGAGGAATCATTTGCTGATCATTAATGAGATGTAGGGCACTTGTAAAGTACATAAAGTCTTCCTCAGCTTCTGAGGAAAATATCTGATTCGTAAAGGGGAGGGAGGTCCTTTTCATTTAATGGATTAGTAATAGAAAATGGAGGGCTAGGTAGAGGTCTCCTGCAAGTTCTGGCATATTGCACAGAGCTCTTTATTCAATTTCTTAAAATCCCACAAGGACAGGCCTTAAATGCTGAGAAGGAAATCAACTATTAAAACGTCTGAGGCCTGTAAGACCTGAGACATGGCAGAAGTGCACTGCTTTTAAGTCTGTTTGTAGGGGAGGAAGATGATGAGTGCCTGGAGCCTTTCAACTAAACCACTATGGACTTAAATCAGCTAAAAGGAACCTTAACTCAAGAACAAGCCCACATCAAAATTCTCCTACTGTAGAACTACCCTAGCATGTTCCAAACCTTTAGAAAGATTCTCACTAAGCTTTACTTGCTTGTCCTTAAAATACTTACAGCTGACCTGGCTCCATGGTAGGTAGGGATAAAGCCCTGACTATGAGTCAGGTAACAAAAGAGTTCATTTATCTGCTTGTGTGCACAAGGAACCTGGGTAATGCAGGGAAGACTGGGCATATGGACTCTTACTTAAACCCACACATCTCAACCTTCGTGCTTTAATAGTCATAGCATTGAACTTTAAAAATCATAGCAAAGGATCATAAAGAGAAGCAATTTCTTTTTGTTCAGAAAAGAAAGTCTTTATGTAATACAATACATACAACTAGTGATAAGGTTTGTCTGTATATGGCTGGGTCATTTAATAATGCATGTAGCCTTACACCCGATTTACAATGTCTGATTTTATGAAAAAAAAGTAAGAAATAGGCAAAATCTGACACCAAAAAATCAAAGTACTGTGCTTAAACCATAACATTTGACAGGTCTGAATTAAACCCCAAAATAAGTTTGCTGTAGAGCTTCCACCATAGCTGAGAATGAATGAGTCACATTAATCGCAAGAAGGAATGAACAAATAATCAGTGAGACGTGATGGGTGGGACTGAACATGGTCATGGGGTGCAAGTACATAATTAGTGTTTTGGGTATCTATTAAGTATAGAACCACCAATAAAACATCAAGTAACATATACTTAAAATAGACAAAAAGGATAACACGTTTAATTAGCTCAAATAATATTAATAAATGGACTCAACTTGAATGATAGTTATTAAATGAAACTACAGAAATGCTAGCTAATATAGAACCCTGTCTACAAGATGATCTTTGTCCATCCAACTTTATAATAAAATACTTTACACTTTTCAAAGACAATAGGCCGAGCACAGGGACAGGTGCAAGATTATCACTATTACTGATAAGAGTTGTATTAAGCATTGACATCTAGCAGATTTATGTTATCAAACCTACCATGGATGATGCTCCTAAGTGGATTAAAGTACATTTAATTCTGGGTAAATATACTGCCCTACACTAAGACAGAGCTTATATTCTTCATGCATCAATTCATACTCTTTTGAAACAAACATTAAAATACCCATTTCAAATGGGAATAAACAATAATAAATGCAACTGGACTTCTTTCTATACAACTAATCAAAAGTCTTAAACTGTACGGCCTGGTTTAACCAGTCAGTAATCCAAACAGTACGAACCATGTCAAAGGTAATTAGTCATTAAGTGAACAATTTCTAAGCAATGTTACACGCATTGCTGTACAAGTTTCTCTGTGCTACCAAACTGTAACCACTGGCCTGTTCTAACTAAAAACATTCAATGCAGTCAAGGTACCACCTTAACTTGTCACAGGTAGACCTATTTCATAATCACAACACACAAAACACAGATCTAAATATATAACTGTAAGAAATTGAGTGGATTCCTGTTTAATATGACAAAAACCCAGATGTGGTATATGATTACATTCTTGGTTGGCTTCCATTATAAGACAGGTTTTTTTCTCTCCACCAAAGGCATTTTATGGCTAATCTCAAACATTAAAACAATAATGTGGAAAATGAAATTGGCCTGGACAATTAGAATATACACAATCACAATACTAATCTGTGTCAGGTTTTTAAATTTCAGAAAAATGCTGCTGCTACATAGAGACTAACGCTATCTTAGAAAATGCTGCAAAAGCTAACTGTCTCAGCAAGGGAACATGGTTCTTTTTTCCTGTCGAAGCAATTCTAGAAAGTCTTAAAAAAAACAGGTACAATAATGAATGTTCAGCATAGTCATGCTAAACCACAAAGTACCTCATTTGCAAATGAATATAAAGAAGATGATCAACTACACAATGTTATTTTTCATCAGATTATTGATAATAATGGCTGCTCTGGTGGCATACAGGGATAAACTCCTGACTACAGCCCAGCCAAACCAGGTTCAACTAGCGACTTTGATGACTGACAGAGTGGCAGGGAAGGATGAGCGTGCTCATCCAGGGGATGAATAGTTACATGGCCATACCCCGTGATCTCTGGTGAGACTGGAGATGTCATGATGAGGGGGAATGGTCCAGGGAGAGGAAAGGGGGGTGGGCTGTGCTGTCCTTGGGGTGAAGTGATATACTAATCATTGCACACCATGCTCTTGGCCATAACTATGAGGCCACACTGGTAGGAGGGAGTACTGGGGTAGGCCATTAAAAAGTAAATGTCTCCTGCTGAAACATGATCGCTAGACCCTGAAGATGCTCTTAGGATCCATGTTAGTCTCTGGTTAGGGGAACAAGAGAAGCTGGCACACCTGGTGATGGACAGGGGTAACAATGGGTAGAAAGGCTTTAGGATGATGAAGGAGAGCAAAAACTGCTCCAAAAAAGATTACTGATAATAGCTTTGATGTTTAAAACCATTTCTCTGACTTTAGACCAAACATTTAGAAAAGCTGACCAAGAAGTCTGGACCAAGTTTCATGTTCTCCACCCATCATTTTTAAGAATGTCATCTTCATTAATGTCCAGATTTTTGGCATACTTTCTTGCCCAAGCCTCAGTCATAATTTATGCTAATATCAATGCAAGAAACATTCCATTAAGTAAAGTCACCTCACATTCATACGACATGGCTCTAGTCCTATAACAAATGTATGCCCCATCACTAAAATATGCAAAAATTAGTTCTGAACAGCTCAACAGCTACAGTCTCATTTGAGATGAACAAGGTAGATTTTGTACAGGCTTTAGTGCAATAAACGCCTTAAACTCTACTGCAAACACTATATATAACAGCATGAACAACAGTTCCTTTACTATGGAAGGACATTCATGTACTAAAAAAAATAAACTTCGGTTTGGAGGTAGTTGGGAATAACCATAGACTCCCACCTAAAATTTGATAGTCATCTCAACTTAACTATTAAAAAAGTACATGCCAAACTGGGGTCACTCTACCGTATCAAACCATTTCTTACCAACAACACAAGATCAGACATTGCTCGCTCCCAACTTCTATCCACTCTACTCTATGCATCTCCCATTCTGACTAATCTCAACAAAACTGAACCAAGCAAAATGGAAGCCTGCTATAACAGAATTGCCCGCTTTGCTGCAAATTGCTCATATAGAACTCATCACTGTACTGCTTTGAGACAGCTCCACTGGCTTGAACTGCCCAACCTCCTAACCTACAATCAGCTCTGCCTCTGTCATTCTATCTATTACCTCCCCAATAAGTGTCCTACCCTCAAAAACCTAGTACAACATCACTCCGCCAAAAGGCCTCTTAGATCATCAAGCAAACTACTACTAGAAGTCACCAACAGCTACAATAGCTTTGGAGATGCACTCTATAGTAGTTCAGTGGCTACAAAATGGAACTCTGTCCCTACTAGCATTCAAAACACATCATCCAAAGCCTCCTTTAAAGACCTCATCAGGCAACATCTCAAGCAAAGTTGGCAGTGCCATGATCGCTCCCCAGGCTAGTGAAAGTGGATAACATATACATACTAAATCTAGAGCACTTGATAATAGTTTTCAATCTTACTCACAAACACTGGCTAATCTACAATGTATGTACTGTACCTGTGAACTATGTATGTATTCCACCTATGTTCCAAATTTCAGTTGTACACCACAAATCTATTAATAACCTTTATTTTTAAAATTATTATTTGTTTGTTTGTTCTCTCCACTGTAACTGTTTATGTGCCGCATACCACTGTAAAAACATGTCTCTTGTAATTTGTGTGTATACTGATCATGTCTAAATAACTAAATGTGTCTGCAATTTTTCTTTGTGGGGCTTTTCTCCCCGGGCCACTGCTGAAAAAGGGCCTTTTTGGCTCAGTCAGACACCCCTGGTTAACAAATGTAAAATAAAATAAAATAAAAATAAATAGTTACGCAGATAAAGAATGACTTAACGAATAAGACATATTAGGTACATGCAGGTTCATCTTTCTTGGCTTCTGGGGCTATCTCTCTATTGTGGTATACCACAAAGCTCTGTTTTGGGGTCCGTGCTCTACTCATTATTTCTGAAGGGCCTTAACTGTGACATTCCCTCTGAGAACACTTTATTATTCACAGTTAAGAATACAAGAAAAAGAGCAAACTGATATCACTAACGAATTTAAATGGACCAACAAAATGAAGTTTACTCTTGTAGTTAGCTATGATGTTATTTGCTACCTCAAAAATTGTCACAAGCTAATCCACTACTCCTTAGGAAACCTATACACAATATCAGTCTGAAAGTAACCAACACAAACTTCTAGGTTTTATCAGAGACGCTATACAATCCTTCAACTGTCATACAAAAACACGGACACAAAATATCCTGTACCAGACAAAACTATATTACAGGCTCTCACATACTCTCTCAGTTGTAGC
Organism: Protopterus annectens; assembly: GCF_019279795.1. NCBI lineage: Eukaryota > Metazoa > Chordata > Ceratodontiformes > Protopteridae > Protopterus > Protopterus annectens. The sequence goes on along the minus strand of NC_056748.1, from coordinate 829,449,141 downwards.
TCATAAAGCAGTAGGAACATGTATCCATACCTAGACTGCAATATGACCTTCCCTTAATATCCCTTCAATCAAGTACCAATACTTGACAGAAAGCATCATTCTATTACACCTCAAAAGATAAAATGGCTCCCTGCATCATGCAGGGCATCCCTTCTTATCAACAATCTTACTTTTAAAATACTTCATTAAAGGGCATAGGGAAGAAAACAAACAAAAGGAAATTAATCTAGAGAAAATGTAACAACTAGCTGAAACTTGTACTGTCCTCTTTAAGGAGCAATCGGGCTAGATATATCCCATTAAGAAAGATTTCATCAACAGTGTCGAGTTTATGTAAAAAAATAGTCAGACCTCACTGTTTTGTTCATTTTTCAATGAGGTTAAGCCTATAGGTCTTTTACCACAATTTTTCAAATTTCCAGATTTACATATCTGCAGACGTGAAGAATACTCTAAAATTGATCATGCATTTACCCTTTGTAAAGAAAGAAGGTCGCAAACTAACATGCTTAAGGGAAAATGTGCAAAAAGAAAAAAACTGTGAGTAATAAGCAGTAAGTAGTAATCAGTGAGTAGTAAGCAGTAAGCACTGAGGAATAAGCAGTGAACAATAAGCAATAAGCAGTGAGCAGTGAGTAGTAAGCAGTGAGAAGTGAGCATTAAGCAGTGAGTAGTAAGCAGCGAGCAGTAAGGCAATGTGTTGGAGCAATGGAATATGTGAGGCAGGTTGTGTTGGCAGTCACTGTTAGAGCACTAGAAATGCAATGCCAAGGCCCCCAAGGAGTCAAGCCACAACTTACAGCAATAAAAACATAAAGCTCTTACAAGCAATAATATATTTACACCTTGTAGGTAGTATTAGAGATCAGGCAGTAAAATTAGAAGTGGGGAAGAAAACTTAAGCAACATGTTAGAATGAGGAACTACATTTTATTGTATTTGCTACAGGGATCCTGTGTAGTGCCTGTCAAATAATTAAAGGTAGAAAAGGTTCAACATATGGTTCAGCATAAAATCTGTAAACCTGCACACCTTCTATGGTTCAGTAATCCAGATTCATAAAACTGTAAGTTTTTTTAAAAAAGTATTAAAATATAATAAATACATGTACCCCACTTGTTCATTTTTTTTGTTCCTCCCACTGACCCAAGGTCCTGGGAAGTTCCTCCTATAGCCCACTCAAGCTTTATGCATTTCTTCAAAGGATAAATGTTAGATGATGGAAATCCCAAAACCAATGTCCTACACAAGTCCTCTTTCCACCTGTACAAGAGCATTTTAGGCATGTACTGTGACTCTGTGCACCAGTAGCTCTCCACAGGCTTCTTTAAAGACTGTTAGAAAACTCTTGTATCAGAAACAAGTCAGGCAATAGTCATTCTATTATTTGTCTTCCTTCCTGCCAGCCTTAAGGGAGCCAGGAGGCAAACAAAATTAAATCCAAATACATGTCCTGTTGAGCTGACTACTTTTCTCACTTCTGTTTGTCAGCATTTCACAGACAGCTGTTAAATATTTGACATGGTAACCATGGTTTCATTTAAAAAAACAAGAGCAATATGGCAGAACAAAACAGCCTGTCATTCGTTTATTATATAGTAATACCACTCCAATATGTTTTTTGAAAAAGGAAGAATTTAATGTCCCATGCTGTGAAATCTGACTATACAATTCAGACTTCTAGCAGTACATTTTGCAAAATATATCAGTTAGTTATGTAAATATCACACCACTATAGTTCTACACTGAATCAGGGACAACCCCCATCTAACTTAGGAACAAATGGAACTTAGGAACATGGTACATGCCTAAGCGGAGGCATGTCCATATTCATTAAGGATATCCACACCTCCAAGCTAGTTGCACAGCATAATGCATCTGAGATTATCCAAGTGCAATTAACTCTGGGCAAGACCACAATCCAAATTGTAGCTTGCTACAGACCCCCCACCATGCCCCAGGATTCCCACTCCTCATTTCTTGATACACTGGAAAATATTAGCGTACAACCCAATACCCTAATAATGGGCAATTTCAACTACCCCACCATTAACTGGGAAAACTACTCATGTACCAACTCTATTGCTCAATGTTTTCTGGAATTCATAAATTCCAACGCTTTTGATCAATTTATTCACACTCCCACCAGGGGCAGCAATATCCTAGACCTGGTCATTACCAACATGGGCGACCGGTGTTCCACACCAGAGGTCAATTCCTCGTTGGTCAGATCTGACCACAAGCTAATCACCCTAGACATCCAGTTCCCGCCCCCATCCCCCATTAGGGAAACCACTGTAAAAAACTTCTTCAACGCCAACTTCACACTTCTTAAGACAGAAGTGGCAAACTTCATGACACCTATGCAGACGGACAATAGAGGTATGACTGCTGAATCCTACACAAATGCACTTTATAAGCACTTACACGAGTGTATGGATCGTGCTATCCCTAACAGAACCAAGATGCTATCCTCAAAAAAAAGGAAGCCAATCTGGTGGTCCTCTGCCATAAACAAACTCTACAACAGAAGAAAGAAACTGTTGCAAAAAAGAGTAAAATCCTATGACTGGAGGAGCTCCCTGGTCAGTCTTAGTAAGAAGCTGAGATCCCTCATAAAATCCTCCAAAGCCAATTACAAAAACAAAATTGCCACTGACTCTAAAGACAACCACAAAGCATTCTATAGCTATGTCAAGAATCTCAATGGCAACACTCAGATCTGCTCTGAGTTACAGCACAATGGCACTAAATATACAGAACCAACTGATATTGCCAACATCCTGGCAGATAGGTTCAGTGCTAACTTTACCCCCCTCTCACCCCCTAGAGGGCCCATCTCTATACCGGAAGAATTTAAACTTCCTGTAATCATGGCTGCACAGGTAAAAAACACACTGTCCAAAGCCAAGAACACAGCATCCATGGGACCTGGCAATATCCCAGGCTGCATTCTACACGAACTACAGAACGAACTAGCACCCAAGTACCATGTTCAATCATAGTCTCACCTCAGGCTTTGTGCCCACTGAATGGCGCACCGCAACGGTTATCCCACTCCACAAAGGGGAAGCCACGACGGACCTCGGGAACTACCGCCCCATTAGCCTGACGAGCCTGGTCTGCAAGGCCATGGAACGTATCATCATGGAACTCATAAACAAAGACATTGGTAATCTCCAAACTCTGGACCCCACCCAGTTCAGGTTTGTAAAAGGCAGATCATGTCTCCTAAACCTGATAGACTTCTTTGAAGCAGTCACCAAAGCCATAGATGAGGGTAAGGTGGTACACACAGCCTATCTAGATCTCGCCAAGGCTTTTGATACCATCCCCCACTCTGGAATTATAGATAAACTCACTAAACTAGGTATAACTCCCTATGTCACAAGATGGGTTTCCAACTGGCTCATGGCAGAACCCACACTGTGAAAGTAGCAGACTCCAAATCCAACTTCAGACCAGTGACAAGTGGAGTACCACAGGGTTCAGTCCTGGGTCCTCTCCTGTTTGGTATATACTTCTCTGAAGTACAGGCTAACACAGAAGGTCTTTGGCTAATGAAGTTTGCAGATGACTGCAAACTGGGAGCCATAATTGAAACTCCTAATGATGTTGACATCCTACAAAAGGGCCTCACTGAGACAGATGCCTGGTGTCAAAGCCATGGCCTGAAGCTCAATGCCAAAAAGTGCATTGTCATCCCCTTTGGTAAAAACTCTATACCCATGAACTACCACATAGGTGGTAGTCTACTTAACACCGAAAGTGGGTTAAGAGAACTTGGGACACAGGTGGACAATAGTCTCTCCTTTGATAATCACATTGTCACAGTGGTCAGGAAATCCTTCTATGTGGCACACCTCATCACAAAAGGTTTCTCATCCAGAAAAAAGAGGTGATCGTTCCCCTCTACTCATCACTCATTAGACCCATTATAGAGTACAGTGCCCCTTTTGGTATGTACCTCACAAGACATCTACAACAGCTGGAGAGGCCACAGAAATACCTCACAAAGAGGATTACTGGCCTCAAACAGATACCCTACGCAGACCATCTCAAAAAACTCCAGCTTTACTCCTTCGCATATCGCCTACTCTGAGGTGATCTCTGCCTAACATATAAAGCTATGTCAAACCCAGAGCTGTTGGACATGCTCCACTTAAAGAAATCCCAATCCCGCCGAACTAAACGCTGTAGGGACCTAAACCTTGTCTCCACAATAAACAGAACATGCTGGAGGGATAGATTCCTGTCCCAGAGACTTCCCATACTCTGGAACAGACTACCTATCTATGTCAAACAGAGCTCCTCATTAGCACTCTTCAAGAAAAATCTTGATGATTGGATGGGAAATAGGAAATTCACCCCGGGGATCACTTCTGTGGCTCTGCTCGACAGGGGCACATGAAAATAATTTTCTTGGGTGGCGAAAGCCAGGGTACCTTTTTAGCTAGGCTTATATAGGCCCTAGGGCCAATAGCCTAGTACCTACCTATGAACCTATGAAATCCAGAAATAATCAGGGACGCTCAGGGACACTTTTTAAAATACTGTTAACTTGAGATGTTGACAGAATAAGAGAGTTTGAATTAATATACATTTCTGAAATAAAAGAAGTCTACATCTCTAATTATTACCATTAGTTACTAAGTATAACTCATCACTTTTTTCCAAAAGTCACCAGTATTACAAGGGGACAAAGCTAAAATGTATGCAAAATCAGGGGAGGACAGCTACTGATTCTGCTGCTGGTATGTTATGAGAGTTTAAACTTTATGTTTGATGTGCTATAAATTTGCCATGTACAGCAAATATATACATTATCACATTTATTGCTACGGTGTTCTTAAGAGTTTAAGCTTTGTGTTTGATGTGCAGTGACTTTGCACTATAAGGCAAAGATCGTGCCTTACATCTAGTTGAGAAAAGAGATGCACAGCAAGTCACAAAATCTAAAAGGTAAGAAATAAGAAAAGTTTGTTAAAAGAAGCACAAACTGTTTATTCTACAAATGAGAACGATGTAGACATAAACTTTTGACCTCCTTATAACTTTATTGAAAAAGGAATGTAATTTCAAAACAATTTTTATGTATATTCAGGCTGTGAAAATGCTGTGAATCAGCTTAGCATAAACATAAACACCAGCAGATTATTGTCATCATGTGCATTGGTCTTTGCAGTCTGAGGAACTGAAACGTGATATTGCCACAATACACTTAACAGCATGACTAAATCAACAATTTAATTTAAAAGGACAAACCAACACCTGACAGAGATAACACAACCAATGCCTAAGGCACACTGCCACTTGAATAGTAAATTACCGATATACAATCATGTACCATGGACATGACCCTTGGGTGGCAAACCAAGTCACATTTTCCAAGTCCTTCACTGTTATCCAAAACTTGTATGAACAGACATTAACAACATTCTGCATACACATGATGAAAGAGAATGCCAGATTGTCTTTTGACTTAAACAAGAAAAATATGAATCAACAATTTTCTATAAATGTCATTTGTCGTAATTGAAAATGCCGCTCATAAGAAAAAGGGTAAAGCATCACCCATTCCTATTAAAGCAAATCCATTATGAACAAAAGGGGTTTACACAGCAATACTAACATTTAAGCTTTTAATTAGTGCAAGCAATTTAGACAAACTGAAATGAGTGAAAGGAACCATTATTTTCTGTTTTCCTACAGTTAAACCATGCAAAACCCAATGCTGCACAAAAGAAAGATTATCCTCTAAGCAACGTAAAACCTGCAGTGTTCTTACTAGAACTACTACGGATTAATTACATAAGTGCCTTACGCTGGGGAAACTAATGGATAAGGAACAATACTCGCCTTTGTTCAGTGCCTGAATGCATTCCTACTGATTTGTCTAGTTTGTTTTCTTTAAGAACACAGTCAAGTGCAGCAAAGTGACCAAACTGTTTTCTTTATATTCTGTGTAATAATCCCATATGAGCAGAAACACTGATTACATCCCTGAAACAAAATAGCCACAACAAATCCCCATCCATTACTGGTTAATTCACACACCAGAGAAAAAACTTCACTAAACTAAGAGGATTATCAGGCTACTTGATCATCCAGGAAAGTGAAGACACTTATACTTTGAAGTCAAAAAGCACATACCATTAACAGTCATTTGGTAAGAAAACTTTAAAATGGGGGTGGGAGGTCCAATACATCTTAAAAGGAGTTGTAGCTGAGATAGTCTGTGCTTATGTATGAAGCCTACCAATAAATAAATCCCATAAAAGGAAGTGAAGAAATTATACAGTAATAACATAACCCGTCCTCTGAGGCATCACTTCTAATGTCCTTCAAGAAAAACTATTTTGAGGCATGAAGTTACCTTCATATGCTGCCACATACCACCACTTCCAGGCTTAAAACAAATATTTATTAACACATCTCCAAGCATTGAGTGCTACTGCTTCTTTCCCTGCAGTTTTCTCCTTCAAGACACACATTATAATGCATCTCTGCAAAAATTTTAAGTCACATTTCGAAACCACAAACCACTGTTTGCAACAGTAAATTTTCTGCTCTGCATTAATCATTTCACCAGTATGCATCCCTGTCCTTACTCCTTCAGTCTTAACTAAGAAAGGACAAACAAAAAACTGCACACTTAGGTATGATCTGAGAATTATTGTAAAGTAATTTAATCTGCGCAATCACAAGGCATTCAATTGGATACATCAGAAATGAAACCCAGGTCTGAATTCTACAACTTGTTTTTTTCACTGCCTAAACTACTATACTATGCTTACACTACATGGCCTAGTGGTGTTGGCAGAACAATAACGACTGTCTCTTTGATCTGCCCTTTTCTGAGCAGCTTGCACCATGTAGGTGACTATGCTTTTCTTCTAATTCTACAACATAAATCAGGGATCTAGAAAAGCACTAGCGATGCTGCAATCCCAAAATCCCTCAGACAGCCTTTTCCATCCATTTGTTACTCTTCCTTAAAAAAATGTATTTTCTAACATTTGGACTGAAACGTGCATCTTCAGTTTCAAAGAAAACTCTTATTCTCCACCCTTCTTCCTGAAATTGTTTCTATCATTTTGTTTTCTCACTCGGCACATTAGGTCCCCCTATCATGTAAGCTCTTTCCCTCTGTTCCACTACCATGAAACTGTTTAGTCACTTCAGTGTTTTCTCATACCCCATTATCCTCCAACCTCCTTATTGCACTGTAGTAGTTCTTTACCTCAACTACCTTGATTTTCCTCTCTCTGTAACAACACACGCATTATGTACAATATTCCAATTGTGTTCTGACATGCAAGACGACAAGTTGTAGTTCAACCGTTCTACCTCTCAAGTCAAGCGTTCCAAGAACACATTCAAACATTTCATTTCCTTCAGTCACAACTTTCTCAGTGACAGGAAGAGCAGTAGATCCAACACAATGTGTGGCCCAGCCACAATCTCTTAGAGTTTTGATAAAGTCTGTCTAACCACAATTTTTTCCTGGCATTCAGACACTCCTTCATTCATTTTGTTACCATTTCTCCCACTGAATGCCCATCAAAGCCATTACTCAGATCTAGGTCTACAGGATCTTCTGGGTTTCCATTCCAAGTCCAATTGTAATCCAGTCATAAAACTGAATAATGACATACTAATATACCCTACTGGTCACAAATCCATGACAATTTCCCCCCTTGAGGTTGCCTACCTCCAGGACACTAGCCCTTCTCTAAGTAGACTCCCCATAATCATCCTGCTTCTAGGGTAAACATTACTGGGCTGCAGTTCCCTGTATCAGTTCATTTGCCCCCTTTGTAGAGTGGTAACATTACACCTTCTCATCATTCCCCTGAAATTATGTCACTTCCAAGCAAGTAGGTGAAACTTTCTGTCAAGGGATTTGCCAGCATACCTTCCAAGTTGCTCATGATCCTGAGAAATGTACCATTAGGACCTTGTGTCTTGTTCAAAGTTCCTTAACCTCCTTTTCTACAGCATCATTGTATATGGGAGCAAATAACAGTTTTTTACTTGTTGGGTATCTGGGCATTAGAC